>NC_060954.1:54702829-54715309 GCF_022045245.1 Lucilia cuprina
GTCAGTAAAATGTTCATAAAATACCTAAAAATCATTCGAACTTACAACTTTTCTTTTGCAATGTTGTTAGAAAAAGCATTATTGACAAAATTTATAAGTTGACACTGTTTTTAGACATTTTCTAAACATTTTACTGACAACGTTGTAAGATCTTACAACCGTGTATACATAGCATTAGTATTTTATTTTATTTAATTTTGTATATCGTTTTTGAAACACAATTATATACTTAGGACATCTATTTATAAAGGTAAACTTAGGGCTTTAAATAATTGTAATTTTTTGTTCTCTTAAATGGAGACTTAAATAAATAATTAAATACATACATTTATATATATATATATATATAATATATATATATATATATATATATATATATATAATATATATATATATATATATTATATATATATATATATATATATATATATATATATATATATATATATATATATATATATATATATATATATTGGAAAATATTGTAATATTTTCAAAATCTTACTAGCAAAAAAAAAAACCTAAACACAAAGTGATTATGAGTTATAAAGAACTTAATTTAAAAAAAAAATCAAAAACCAGTTTTAAAATTAAAATTAAATTATTTAAAAAAAATATTAGTAAAAAAAATATTTGATAAAAATTAATTAATAATAAACAAAACCCTAATAAAACAATAATAATACAAGAGTATAAAAGCTATTACATAGACCAAAAACAAATACAAATAAAAATTTTGAATAATCACAGGAGGTGTTTTACACAGAAAGAAAAAATAATGAAATTTAAAGTTATTTAAACTTTGTTTTGCAAATTTAAGCTAAAAATAAATGGAACTACTACTTAGTTATAAGGGCAAACGAAAAGATATTGTGTTGCGAATGTTTTCTATATAAAGAACATGATGATGATAAAGAAATATTGCTCTATTAAGTGATATATATAATATATATATATATATATATATATATATATATATATATATATATATATATATATATATATATATATAAATATATATATATATATATATATATATATAATATATATATATATATATATATATAATATATATAAAATATAATATATATATATATATATATGGAGTGATTGATTTTGTTTTTGGAATTATATAATTGTATATAGTTTTTTTTTTAGATAAATATTATTGTCATTTCATAATCTTATATAAAATTCAACACTGTTTACAATATCTTTGGAGTTTATTTTTCTTCATTTTTAAAAAATATATATATTTTTATGTATAATTCTCTTAAGTACTCTTTTCTTTCTCTTAGTAGCGTTGCTACTAGACTTTTTTTCTTTTAATTCGAGAGCTTTTCTTTTGTATTTTCTCTTTTTTTTTGTAAAAATTCTGTTAAAGCTTAAAGCTAAAAACAAGGAAAAAGTTTTCATTTGTAACTATACACATACACACGCACGCAATAATTAAACAAATAATTTCTAAACTAGTTTTAGATTTTTAAATTATAAAATACGAATGTAAAAAAAAAAATTAAAGCATATTATTTAAATAATCTAGTCAGAGATTCCTTTCCTCACAAAATGTCTCTAGGTTTAAACTAAATGTGTTTAAAACAAGTCTTTACAAGCCAGGACGGGTAGTATCATCAGGACCACTGCTTGAGCTACCTTCAGAGGGCATAGGACTAGCGGTAGCACTGCGATCATAAGCGGGATTGATTTCATCGGTTATAAGTTCCTGTAAAAGAGCGAAAACAATGTTATATCAAAAACCTAAATCTTAACCCAAAAACCCTACACTTACCTCATCAGCCTCAGTTTTTGAAACCACCGCCTCGTTTTTGGCCTCCTCGGTAGTTTGAGCCTTTTCCGCCCACTGTTTCAAATAATCCACAACTGTTTGATGACCAAAATTCTCTGCCTCATCAACAGGCATATTACCCCAACGATCCTTGGGATTGTGAGGAACATGACATTGTTCCAATAAGAATTTAACACAATCTAAATGACCCTCAGAAGCGGCTAAATGCAAAGCGGTACGACCATCATAATCGGCTAAAGTTATATCCATACCAGACAATCTATGTCTACGCAAAGCGGTGACATCACCACTAGCAGCCGAAAATAATAAATTGACTATAGATAAACCTTTAGTTTCGTAACGATGTTTACGTGGATCCTTTTTATTTGAGGCATGTTTTAAATTATCATAACGATGGAAATTAAAAACATTAACTAATTCTTCACAAAATTGTACACCTCTCACGGAATTGCCTAATTGATCGAGTGGTGGTGACCAAGCGAAAATACCCATAACATTGGGTATAACTAACATCATGCCACCACTGACACCGGATTTGGCAGGCAAACCAACTTTGAAGGCAAATTGACCGGAATAATCGTAAGTGCCGCATGAGTGCATAATGGAGAGTACATCACGTACAACTTCGGGTTGGAATACTTTTTCTTCTGTGGTGGGACAAATACCACCATTAGCTAGGGTGGCAGCAATTACGGACATAGCTTCACAGGTTGTTTCCATGGAACAGCACTGGAAATAGATGAAAAGTGCAAAAGTTGCAGTGATTTGAAGAAATTGATAAAAAAAATTTATTATATAATATTCCGGACTATAATATAGACTTAAGTCTCAACTAGGTCTGGACTACAGAATAGACTATAGAATTTAGACTAGTCTGGACTATAGAATAGACTATAGTCTGGACTATAAAATAGACTATAGTCTGGACTATAGAATAGTCTATAGTCTGGACTATAGAATAGACTATAGTCTGGACTATAGAATAGACTATAGAATAGACTATAGTCTGGACTATAGAATAGACTATAGTCTGGACTATAGAATAGACTATAGTCTGGACTATAGAATAGACTATAGTCTGGACTATAGAATAGACTATAGTCTGGACTATAGAATAGACTATAGTCTGGACTATAGAATAGACTATAGTCTGGACTATAGAATAGACTATAGTCTGGACTATAGAATAGACTATAGTCTGGACTATAGAATAGACTATAGTCTGGACTATAGAATAGACTATAGTCTGGACTATAGAATAGACTATAGTCTGGACTATAGAATAGACTATAGTCTGGATTATAGAATAGACTATAGTCTGGATTATAGAATAGACTATAGTCTGGATTATAGAATAGACTATAGTCTGGACTATGGAATAATCAATAGTAAGGACTATAGAATAGTCTATAGCATGGACTATGGAATACTCTATAGTCTGGACTATAGACTATAGTCTGTACTATAGAATAGACTATAGTCTGGACTATAGAATAGACTATAGTCTGGACTATAGAATAGACTATAGTCTGGACTATAGAATAGACTATAGCCTGGACTATAGAATAGACTATAGCCTGGACTATAGAATAGACTATAGCCTGGACTATAGAATAGACTATAGTCTGGACTATAGAATATACTATAGTCTGGACTATAGAATAAACTATAGTTTGGACTATAGAATAAACTATAGTTTGGACTATATAATAAACAATAATTTGGACTATAGAATAGACAATAATCTGGACTATAGAATAGGCTATAGTCTGGACTATAGAATAGGCTATAGTCTGGACTATAGAATAGCTATAGTCTGGACTATAGAATAGCTATAGTCTGGACTATAGAATAGCTATAGTCTGGACTATAGAATAGCTATAGTCTGGACTATAGAATAGCTATAGTCTGGACTATAGAATAGCTATAGTCTGGACTATAGAATAGCTATAGTCTGGACTATAGAATAGCTATAGTCTGGACTATAGAATAGCTATAGTCTGAACTATAGAATAGCTATAGTCTGGACTATAGAATAGACTATAGTCTGGACTATAGAATAGACTATAGTCTGGACTATAGAATAGTCTATAGTCTGGACTATAGAATAGTCTATTGTCTGGACTATAGAATAGTCTATAGTCTGGACTATAGAATAGTCTATAGTCTGGTCTATAGAATAGTTATAGTCTGGTCTATAGAAAAAAGTCTAATTCTGATTTTCCCTCTTACCTGGAAATAAAAGTCCATACACTCCTTGAGATTTGTGCGTTTCGGGAAGCATTTATTTTCACGCATATAGAAACCCAAAGCATAATTACGATCGGCAGCTTCACGTTCTGACAAGAAGACAGCATTATTAAAGCCAATATTATCGCCACCGGACAAACGTTTAAACCACGACATAACATAATCGAATTTTTCTGCCTGAGTCATTTCGGGTTTGATTAAAGCATGAATTAAGGAACAGGTTAAAATGGCACCAGCATTAATCATGGGATTATGGGGCTTATCTGCAAAAATGGGGGAAAGATAATTATAAGATTAAAATTTCCAAATATAGATATATATATATATATATATATATATATATATATATATAATATATATATATATATAATATATATATATATATTATTATATATATATATATATATATATATATATATATATATATATATATATTATATATATATTATATATATATATATATATATATATATATATATAAAAACTTACTATTATAATCCAAAACCAATTCATTGAAATTACGACCACTGGGCTCTTGACCCACATACGAGTGTACAACTTTGGCTCCTAACTTCTCCCAAGGCAATGGCATAAGTCAAAGGTTTGCTAATGGTTTGCGGGGAAAAATTATAGAGTAAAATTTGTACGCAATTAGTAAAATGAACAGACCTTCGGAGACAGCGTTTGTCAACAATTTTGCTTACGACTTTACAACAAAGTCAAACAAAATTAAGGCGTTTCTAATACAACAACAAAACGGATGGATGAAGTGCTTTTAGTTTTCAGTTTTTATTTGAAAAAAGAAGTGACTGAGCAAAGCTTGGGCTTTTCTTAAACATGTTAAAGCTTTCGTTTAACTTTAAGCAAACGCTCTCATTCACTTTCTCTCTCTCAAGGGACCAAACTGCAATTATTACAATTAATGAACGAAAGAAAGAGATACATATATATAAAGCATGATAATGAAAAGATCTTTTTAACAAGATCTTTTTACAACAACAAACCTGACAGTAACTTTATAAGGTTTTGTGAAATGAGTAGAACACATATAAAGAAGTTTTATAGAAATTAAAATTTACCTGCAACTTTGTAGTGTGAAGGGAACTTCAACATCGCCTATGGAATAACGTTGACCATCTATGGTGCAAATACTAACACCCCAGGACTCGGGACTATAACGGGCCAATTGAGGTATATAATCGGCTACTTTGCCATCGGTATTGCTTTTGCATTTCCAATAAATATCTTCCACATCCTTGACAAAACCCACAAAATCGGGTATAACAAATTGTTGACGGAAAGCCTTGGCAATCAACACAATATTTTGGGCCACCACACTAAAATAAGAAATTAAACAATTCCGTAAAGGTTTTCTTAAGGTTTCAAAAAATTTCCACTTACGCTTTAAAGGTCTCTCTATTAAGATTTTGTGTTTCAGCAGACGAACCCGATTCATAGTTGGTTAATTTATGTACTTTCTTTAGGTTATCCATAAGCTCCTTAATACGGGGATCAGACCTTCTAATACCGGTGGTCTTAAGGGCAGCCAAGAATTTGCCCATAGAAATGAGACCCGTCTCCTCATTATAGAACATATCAAATAAAACATCTTCGGCATTACGTTGCTCCTGTTCACGGTGGCTAAAGTTAAAAATAAATTTAAAATTTTTTTTGTAAGTTAAACAATTTCAGATATCGTTCGAAATCTATACGTATACATGCTACACCAAGAAATCTAAATAGTTTACAAGGATGTTAAGAAAGGATTTAAATAAAAAAGAAAAAAATCTTATGTTTTCGTAAATAAAATTAAAATTTTAAATATCTTTCCACTTATTACCGATTCACTATGGGCAAACATCTCAAACAATAATGCTCATACATTTTCATATATTCTTCTTTTATTTTTTTCAAAAAAAGGAGTTTTTTATATAAAATATTTTAAACAAATCCTTGTTGTTTTAACTTTTGCCCAACACTTTTCTTTTTCTCTCGAAAACAACCGTTTCTTAGCTCTCAACTTTTGAAACTGTTATAAAAACGATCAGAGTTCTATTGATTTGTATAGTGTTGCAAATCACTGCCAATTAAAATCAATTAACTAAAAGTTTACAAATCAATTTCTATTCTCATAGAAATTTAAAAATAGTTAGACGCCTAAAATAAAGCAATTAATAAGACGTAACATTTGATTTTTTCTGTTAATTGATACACTGATCGTAAAGGAATCGTAATAATTTTGCGGAATGTTTTCGTTTTTTTTTGTTAGTCGCAGATCAAAGTTCATTAAATGAACATGAAAATTAAATAATTGACACGTTTTGTCAAAAAAGAGGGGCCAACATCTGTTCAATGAGATTTTGCATGTTTGCATAAATTAATTGCAAAAAAAAAGAAATGACGTAATTTTGTTTTTATGAAAATAATATGGACTTTGTTATTTCATAAAGATCTGACCATAATCTAGACCACAGTATTGACCAATGTACTGACAACAATCGGTAGAAAAGTCATTAGTCTGGAGTATAGGATAGTCTATAATCTGGACTATAGAGTAGCCTATAGTATAGACTATAGAAAAGTCGGGACTTTAAAATAGGTCATGAACTAAAGAATAATCTGTATTATAGAATAGACTATAGAATAGTATATAGTATAGACTATAGCATAGTCAATAATCTGCACTATAGAACAGTCTATAGTCTTAACTATAGAATAGTCCATAGTCTTGACTATAGAACAGTCCATAGTCTTGACTATAGAACATTCCATAGTCTTGACTATAGAACAGTCCATAGACTTGACTATAGACTGTGCTATATTCTTGACTATAGACTGTGCTATATTCTTGACTATAGACTGTGCTATATTCTTGACTATAGACTGTGCTATATTCTAGACTATAGACTGTGCTATATTCTTGACTATAGACTGTGCTATAGTCTTGACTATAGACTGTGCTATAGTCTTGACTATAGACTGTGCTATAGTCCTGACTATAGACTGTGCTATAGTCTTGACTATAGATGTGCTATAGTCTTGACTATAGACTGTGCTATAGTCTTGACTATAGACTGTGCTATAGTCTTGACTATAGACTGTGCTATAGTCTTGACTATAGACTGTGCTATAGCCTTGACTATAGACTGTGCTATAGTCTTGACTATAGACTGTGCTATAGTCTTGACTATAGACTGTGCTATAGTCCTGACTATAGACTGTGCTATAGTCTTGACTATAGACTGTGCTATAGTCTTGACTATAGACTGTGCTATAGTCCTGACTATAGACTGTGCTATAGTCCTGACTATAGATTGTGCTATAGTCCTGACTATAGACTGTGCTATAGTCTTGACTATAGACTGTGCTATAGTCTTGACTATAGACTGTGCTATAGTCTTGACTATAGGCTGTGCTATAGTCTTGAGTATAGACTGTTCTATAGTCTTGACTTTAGACTGTACTATAGTTTAGTCTTGACTATAGACTGTACTATAGTTTAGTCTTGACTATAGATTGTTCTATAGTCTTGACTATAGATTGTTCTATAGTCTTGACTATAGATTGTTCTATAGTCTTGACTATAAATTGTTCTATAGTCTTGACTATAGACTGTTTATAGTATAGTCTTGACTATAGACTGTTCTATAGTATAGTCTTGACTACAACTATAGACTTTTCTTATAGTTTTCACTATAGACTATTCTATAATCTTGACTATAGACTGATAGTCTTTGACTATAGACTGTTCTGTAGTCTTGACTATAGTCTATAGTCTTGGCTATAGACTATTCTATAGTTTAGTCTTGACTATAGACTGTTCTATAGTCTTGACTATAGACTGTTCAATAGTATAGTCTTTACTATAGACTGTTGAATAGTAAAGTCTTGACTATAGACTATTCTATAGTCTTCACTATAGACTGTTCTATAGTCCTGACTATAGACTGTTTTATAGTTTTGACTATAGACTGTGCTATAGTCTTGGCTATAGACTGTTCTATAGTCTTGGCTATAGACTATTCTATAGTTTAGTCTTGACTATAGACTATTCTATAGTTTAGTCTTGACTATAGAACAGTCCATAGTCTTGACTATACCTTGTGCTATATTCTTGACTATAGACAGTGCTATAGTCTTGACTATAGACTGTGCTATAGTCTTGACTATAGACTGTTCTATAGTCATGACTATATACTGTTCTATAGTATAGTCTTGACTATAGACTGTTCTATAGTATAGTCCTGACTATAGACAGTTTTATAGTTTTGACTATAGACTGTGCTATAGTCTTGGCTATAGACGGTTCTATAGTCTTGGCTATAGACTATTCTATAGTCTTGGCTATAGACTATTCTATAGTTTAGTCTTGACTATAGACTGTTCTATAGTATAGTCTTGACTAAAAACTGTTCTATAGTCTTCACTATAAACTGTTCTATAGTATTGACTATAGACTGTTCTATACTTAAGACTATTGACCGTTCTATAGTCAAGACTAGATTGTAGTCCAATCTATAGTCTGGACTTTAGAAATACTTGACACATCTGACGAATTATTAATATTTGTATAATATTCATTGGACTTTGAACTCAATTTCAATGACATTGTGAGAGGGTATTTTTTTAAATCTACTTTTTAAATTATAACAAATAAAGGTGTCAATAAATTTAATTTTTAAAAATATTAACAAAAAATAAACAAAATAATTTATTTTCGGTTTTTTACGAATATTTATATTATTAGCACGTGTTTAAGGTTAAATACATATTTACTAATATGTTTAACTAATTAAATATAACCAAATAATTTAATTAAATTTCTAAAAAAAATTAAATAAACAAACAAACAAATGGAACTTGTTTTGAGGAGTGTATAAAAAAAATAAAAATTTAAACAATATTACTCACGGTCTTATGGAGTAGTAGCGCTTCTGTAAGCTTTTTGGATCCATAAAAAAGTAAGAGTAATATTTATTTGTTATAAAAAAATAAATCAGTTGCATTTTTTTAGATAAAAATTAAGAGAAATATTTATGGGAAATCTGTAACATTAAAGCTTCAAAATGTTATTATTAGATTTTTAACCTGATTTTAACAAAATCGAAAAATTTAAAACTTTCGACATTAAAAATCAAGCTTTTTAACGCACACACACCTATAAATTTTTTAATTATGTATGCTTAAAGTTTTATAAACTTTTATTTTAAACTTTAGCACATGAAAAAAGCTTAAAAGCTTTAAAAAATAAGTGTTGTCAATTTTAAAGTAATATATTAACTTTTTTAACTTCAAATGGTGTAAAAAATTATAATTCGAAATAAGCTTTTTAAATATAAAACGTTTAAACTTTCTAAATCAGATAAGCTTAAAAGTTGTAAAAAAAAGTTTAAACTTAAGCTTTATAACTTTTTAAACTAAAAAGCTTTCATTTAAAGCAGTTTTCAGTTTCAAAAGCTTTTTCAAGCTTAAAAACACAACTTCGAATTATAAAATCCACACATTTTAATGAAAAACTTTTATTTTTCTTTAATTATTTTTTAAAATTACTATTCATAAATGTTTAATAAAGTTAAAAAAGTTAGACTAGACTATAGACTAGATTATAGACTAGACTATAGACTAAACTATAACATAGATTATAGATTAGACTATAGACCAGAATATAAACTAGGCTACAGACTAGATTAAAGACTTGACCGTAGACTAGATTATTGACTAGACTATAAACTTGACCGTAGAGTAGATTATAGACTATACTTAACACTAGACTATAGATTAGACTATAGAGTAGACTATAGACTAGACTATAGACTAGACTAGACTATAGACTAGACTATAGACAAGACTATAGACTATAGACAAGACTATAGACTAGACTATAGACTAGACTATAGACTAGACTATAGACTAGACTATAGACTAGACTATAGACTAGACTATAGACTAGACTATAGACTAGACTATAGACTAGACTATAGACTAGACTATAGACTAGACTATAGACTAGACTATAGACTAGACTATAGACTAGACTATAGACTAGACTATAGACTAGACTATAGACTAGACTATAGACTAGACTATAGACTAGACTATAGACTAGACTATAGACTAGACTATAGACTAGACTATAGACTAGACTATAGACTAGACTATAGACTAGACTATAGACTAGACTATAGACTAGACTATAGACTAGACTATAGACTAGACTATAGACTAGACTATAGACTAGACTATAGACTAGACTAGACTAGACTATAGACTAGACTATAGACTAGACTATAGACTAGACTATAGACTAGACTATAGACTAGACTATAGACTAGACTATAGACTAGACTATAGACTAGACTATAGACTAGACTATAGACTAGACTATAGACTAGACTATAGACTAGACTATAGACTAGACTAAAGACTAGACTATAGACTAGACTATAGACTAGACTATAGACTAGACTATAGACTAGACTATAGACTAGACTATAGACTAGACTATAGACTAGACTTTAGACTAGACTATAGACTAGACTATAGACTAGACTATAGACTAGACTTTAGACTAGACTATAGACTAGACTTTAGACTAGACTATAGACTAGACTATAGACTAGACTGTAATGCTTTAGTAAAGATATTGTGGAATATTTCTTATTTCAATTTGTGTGTTTTGCAAAGATTTCAAATATTTAATCAAATAATAATCATCCTTAGTAAAATGTTTACTAATTCTAGACATAATTTGAAAAGAATTTAAACAAAATTAGTCTTAAAAAAGTCAAAAAGGTTAAAATTATTTTCCTAAAATAAAATGATAAGAAATTCCGATTTGTTGTCTAAAACCAAAACCACAACAGAAAGACTAATTAAGTGTTAAATCTAAGACAAATTAACTTAAACAAACACCCTCATCTTATAGTAATTACAGACAAAAATAAAACCATAATGAGAATAATAATAATACAAATTAATAAATCATTTTCATTATCTGTTGAACTGTTAAAGAACACACATGAGATCACTTTTGTTTTTTTTAATTTCTTTCGAATTTCTTTTACCTTAAAACAGCTGATATGGTGCGTACCAGTGTACCGCGTCTGCCTTGCAAAGAAATACCCTCAATTATCTCTTCGATAATTTGGGCAGTTTCAGAATTTTGTAAATCTCTAGCATTTTTTGAATTTTCCTCCTTTTTACGTTGGTCCTCCTCATTAAGACCCTCTTCCTGTTTAAGTTTTTCTATATTCGGATGTAGTTTAATCGAATCGGGTACTTTTAAATTAACCTTAACTTCTTCTAAAGCTTCATTGCAATCTTCATAATTACTATTATCACAGTTTGTTTCCGATTTTAATGACTGTTGTTCTTGTAACTTTAATTGTTCAATTTCTTCACTTAGCACCATGTTGCGTATGAGTAATATTCAGGTTTTTTTTTAAATTAAATTTTTTTTATTATTATTAATTAAATATTGAAATTTATTTCCCTTTTTTTAACTGTTACTTCAATTTCACTGTTGATTAACGACTGTTAACCAAACTTTCTCAGTTTAATGAATTTATAGAAATTTCATTTGCCTTAAAATTTGCAACCAATACTTACAAAACCTCTTGTATTTTCATAACATTTCTTTCTATGTATTTCGATTTTATTCTATTTTTTAAATTTAACTCATGGTATACTTAAGGGGTGTGTGTGTGTATTTACTTTAAATGTCTTAGTGTTATAACGTTTTAATATGATATTAACAAAATTGTGCTAAATATTAGTTGTTTTATTATTTATATTTTATACAATTAAATATTTATTCTTGTATTGTATTTGCTTTAAATACTCTCGCATTTAAGTAAAAATGTGCTAATTATTTCGATCATGTTACTGTAACATGTTTGTTGTTGTTGCCGGTATTCTTTGGAGAACGCTCCTATCGTACGTCACGCTTCTTTATAAAATTAGTATTAGCAACAAACACACTTTTGCTTGCTATCTCCTTAAAATATTTATTAGTATATTGTTAGCCTGTTTATGTGTAATTTACAAATTTGTTTTATTTCTTTGTTAATAATTTTATTAAAAAGGAATAAACAAATTTTTTATAATGTTAAATTTAAGGCGAAAAATCGCAAAAAAAAGTATTGCAGAATTCTTTGGATTTTAATTATTCTAAACAATTATGATTTTAATTTTCATCCCATTTATGTTTAACGATTATGTACCCACGTGACGTATGATTAATACTAATTATGTTACTCTGTTAAATAACGTATGAATTTACCAAATCTAACCAACTAAAAAACTAACCAAACAGGCTATATACTAGACTATAGACTAGACTATAGACTAGACTATAGACTAGACTATAGACTAGACTAAAGACTAGACTATAGACTAGACTATAGACTAGACTATAGACTAGA
>NC_060954.1:54715409-54723959 GCF_022045245.1 Lucilia cuprina
GACTAGACTATAGACTAGACTATAGACTATACTATAGACTAGACTATAGACTAGACTATAGACTAGACTATAGACTAGACTATAGACTAGACTATAGACTACACTATATAATAGACTATAGACTAGACTATAGATTAGACTCTAGGCTAGTCTGTTATACTAGTAAGAGGGTCTATGGCCGAATTTTATCCTCCTAATATATTGACGTAATTTTGTTAAATAAACAAATTATTTTTACAACAAACATGTTAGACAGATGTCAAAGATTATTTTTAAAATTATTTTTTTAACAAAATTAATTATAATTAAAAATTTTACAAAATTAACTACAATTATTTAAATAAGATATTTGTAAACATGTGGAAAATAGGCAAAAGTGGGGTGGGTCTGGGTTTTCAGATCTAGTTGAGTTTTCTTTTACGAAAATACACGTTCCATATGGTTGAGTTTTGACGCCAGCAAAAATTCAAAGAAATGTGTAAATAAATGTAAATTTTGTAGAAAAATCAAAAAAATTCAAATAAATAA
Source organism: Lucilia cuprina (assembly GCF_022045245.1). Taxonomy (NCBI): domain Eukaryota; kingdom Metazoa; phylum Arthropoda; class Insecta; order Diptera; family Calliphoridae; genus Lucilia; species Lucilia cuprina. The sequence goes on from NC_060954.1 coordinate 54,715,938, forward strand.
AAACATACAAATATGATTTTAAATAAAAATATTTAAAAACCTTTTGCTATGTTGGACTAGGTACATAGTATTAATAAGTATTTTAAAGAAAATCTAAGAAAAAAGAACAAACCTTTAAAAATACAACAATTGTAAATAAATAGAAAATTATTTGTGTTAATTGAAAATTAGCACTTTTTTTCGGCCAACAATTCGGCAAATTTTAAATGGTTTTTTATTAGATTTTGGCTTATAAATATATGAAATATAAATATTTGCCTCTTAATGCTTGCCAAACGGTTGCCAGCTAACGGTGGAAACTTAAAAACGCTCTTAATTTTAAAGAAAGAAAAAAAGAAATAAGAAAAAAATGGCTTCCAAAAATTTAAATCTACTCGATATGACCGACGATATGGTTCTACCGGAAATACATACACAACACGATCCTTCTGCAATACTCAGTGTTCAAGAGAAATTAGTTAAAGATTTAGAATTAATGACCACCGATGAATTGAATACGATTTTAACTAAAACAACCGATGAAAGTGAAGAACAATGTTCCGAACCGGATTTAACACCCGACGAAGCGGTCATTAATGATATGGTTCAGGGATTATGTACGAAAAAGCAAAAGACAACATTTGTCAAAATTATTGCAAGATATATAAGGTAATTGAGAAAAAAAAAAACTCGAGAAGATAATGTAAAGTGAAATGAACCGTATTGTCTGTCTGTCATGTGATTGTGCGTGAAGATGAGAATAAAATGAAATGTGAAAAGTTTTAAAATGAGTGCAAATTAATAAAAAAAAATTTGGTGTAAAATTAAAAATTTAGAAATGTGTAAGAAATTATGTTTAAATTAAATGAAGTAAGTGGATCTAAGAAGGTAGTGAAAAAATTTTCTCTAAACTTTCTAAGCCTGATTATCATGGGAATAATTTGATTAGTGATAAAGTAACCGCACAAATGAACATGGACTATTCCATTAACTATTCCATAGACTAGTTCATAGACAAGTCCACAGGCTAGTCCATAGACTAGTTGATAGACTAGTCCATAGATTAGTTGATAGACTAGTCTGTAGATTAGTTGATAGACTAGTCCATTGATTAGTTGATAGACTAGGCCATAGACTAGTTAATAGACTAGTCCATAGACTAGTTGATAGACTAGTCCATAGGCTAGTTGATAGACTAGTACATAGACTAGTTGACAGATTAGTCCATAGACTAGTTGATAGACTAGCCCACTAGTTGATAGACTAGTCCATAGACTAGTTTAAACATAAGTTCCTAGACTAGTTCAAAGACTAGTTCATAAATTAGTTTATAGACTAGATCATAGACCACCCTATAGACTAGTTCATAGACTATTTCATAGACCAGTTATTAGACCAGTTCATAGACGAGATCACAGACTAGTCTATAGACTTGTTAAAAGACTGTTTTATAAACTAGTCCATAGACAAGACAATTGACGTGTTATGGACTAGTTCAAAAACTACTTCATAGTCTTGTTCATAAACTAGTTCATTAACTAGTTCTTAGACTTGTTCGTAGACTAGTCCATAGATTAATTCGCAGACTAGTCCATAGATTTACTCATAATCTAGTCCTTATACTAGTCCACAGACTAGTTCATATACGAGTTCATAAACTAGTTCACAGACTAGTTTATAGACTAGTTCATAGACTAGTTCAAAGACTAGTTAATAGACTAAACCGTAGACTCGTCCATAAAAAACTCAATAGGCTAGTTAATAAACTAGTCAGTAGACTAGTCCAAGTCCAGTCAATAGACAGACTAGTCAAAACCTACTCAATTGATGGTCCAGGAACTATCCAATAGAATAGTCTAAACTTAAGAATGTGGACTTTATGAATAGGGACTTTAGACTCTAAAGTCCATATTCATAGTCAGAAGATTATCCCTTTGAACATAGTCCATAGTCTAGTCAATAGGGTAGATTATGGTCAGTGGACTAGTATATAGTATAGTCAGTAGACAACTCAATAGACAAGTTCATGTTCTAGATAATAGACTATTCCATTAAAAATTTAATAGACTAGTTAATAATCCAGTCTAGTCAATAGTCTAGTTAGTCAATAGACTTGTCCAGAGTCTATCCAACAAGCTAGACTAGTACTGGACACTAGCTTAGTTTACTGTCTAGTCGATAGACTAGTCCATAGCCTTATCCGTAAACTAGTCTAAGTCTAGTAAGTACACTCTTTTATAGTCTTGTTGGTATACTAGTCCATAGTTTAGCCAAAAGTCCATAATCTATTTAATATATTAGTTCATTGCCAAGCCAATAGACTAATCCATAGTCTAGTCAATAGGCTAGTCCATTGTCTAGGAAATATTCTAGTTTATAGTCTAGTTAATAAATAAGTCCCTAGTCTAGGCAATAGTCTATTTAATAGACTACTTAGTCCATAGTCGATATATAAAAATACAGTCTAGTCCATAGATTAGTTAATAGACTAGTATGTAGTCAAGTCAACTGAATAGTATATTATCTTGGACATATATTGGTTTATTAAATAGGCCAGAGGGCTGTCAATCGAATAGTCAATAATCTTGTTAAAAAATTTGTCCAATTCATAATCGGTGTTGTACGGTTGTATCGTAGTATGTCGTAATTTTTTCATTATTGATTTATTTTTGTTTGAAAAAATTTTATTTGAAAATTTTTTATGATTTACAACGATACGACATCGAGTGTGAACAAAAGTATATCTGAGAAGTAGTAATTATAAGTACAAAGGCTAGAATTCATCCAAACATATGGCAGTGATCTTTTTAATGCAATAGTATTTGTAAAACCTTGTAAAAATGACCCAGTTTTACAAAGAAACAATTTAAACATTTTCAATATTTAACATTAAAAATGTGTTAATTTTTTCAAATTTTTATAAATAACTAATAATTCATAACAAAATCATAAGCATATCATTCTTTTATGTAAAATATATATATTTTTAGAATTATTTTTTAAAAAAATAAAACAATCTTATCAATTTTTACACATTTAGTTTTTTTTTATAAATACATACATAAAAAGCACGCGGTAAATTTTGCATAAAAATAAAGCTCCCAAACCTTATAAAAGAACTAGCACGTGATTTATTATATCTATTAAAAAAAAATAGAACAAATAGTAACAAAACAGTTAATGTATCTTGTCTTAAAAGTAAATAAAAATTTTGGTTAAAAAACTAATAAAAAAACGGCAAAAATATTTAATAAAAACCCGGAGTTTAATCTTTAGGTAAATATATGTTGTTCTACAGTTTTAAAATTAACATTCTAAACAATTGTATATTTAAGTATCTACTCGTTTATATAGTTTTTTTTGATTAACATAAAAAATTCATTTTATTATTCATTCATTTATTCATTATCCAGTTGTACGTAATGCGTACAACTTTAGCAAAAAAATTGTATTAATCATTTAATGCTGCTAAACGTTTATGGCTAATTTTTCCGCAAATATTGTTTAATTGATTAGATAAAATAAATTGTCATCATTTTCGTTTGTACTCTACACTCTCAATATACATTAGAGCTATTTATCCCTGTCCGTCTGTCTCTTTCATGCAAAAATATACAGTACTACACTTGACTCATTTTCCCTTTGAAGTGTATTTAAAATTCGTTACTACCTTATATAGAGTAAAGTTTGTTATCTCTTTATCTCTTTACTAGTATTTATTGTGGTAAAAAAATCATGTTGGGTTTAATAAAACATTATTTAATTACGCTTAATATACGAGCCCCCTCCTTTTTTATAAACGTTATGTCGTTGTTATCAGCCATTAACGTCAAATAAACCAAAATTTTTTTTCGTTTAAACTTTATACGGTGTGAATTTAGATGATTAATAAGGAAATATTTTCTGTTTCGATTTATTTGTATAATGTATGTAATTTATAGTCTTGTCTATAGTCTAGACTATAGCCGAGTCTATGAGGTAGTCTGTAGTCTATAGTATAGTCTGTAGTCTAGTCTATAGTCTAGTCTGTAGCCTAGTCTATAGTCTAGTCTATAGTCTTGTCTATAGTCTAGTCTATAGTCTAGTCTATAGTCTAGTCTATAGTCTAGTCTATAGTCTAGTCTATAGTCTAGTCTATAGTCTAGTCTATAGTCTAGTCTATAGTCTAGTCTATAGTCTAGTCTATAGTCTAGTCTATAGTCTAGTCTATAGTCTAGTCTATAGTCTTGTCTATAGTCTAGTCTATAGTCTAGTCTATAGTCTAGTCTATAGTATAGTCTATATTGTAGTCAATATTCTATACTCTATAGTTTCTCTATAGTTTAGTCTATAGTCTAGTTTATACTCTATAGTTTAGTCTATAGTCTAGTCTATACTCTATAGTGTAGTCTAGTCCAGTCTATAGTCTAGTCTATAGTCTTGTCTGTAGTCTTTTCTGCAGTCTAGTCTGTAGTATAATCTAGCATCTTTCATTATTTCAAAATCTACACAACTTTTTCTCATAGTGTATACAAATTTCACGAAAACAACATATTTCATTTTACACCCTGCTCCTTGGGTATTTTTATGCGAAATACTTTTTGTATAACAAGTAAAATAGCACCCACTAAACAACAACAAAAAAGTGCTAAAACACCATAAAAAGAACATCGTTGCGCATTTGTTGTCATTGAAAATTAAGTAAATTTTTTTCTAAATTTTTTATCTTGTTTTTTTTCGCAAATAATTTTGCATCTGTTAAAGAAATTTGTTTTTTTTTTTGTATCTGCTGCTTTCCTTTTTACAAAAATTATTTAAATAAACAAAAATTGTTATTTGATTTAATATTTAAATATTTTTGATATGCATCATCGTCATGAAAATAATAGTTGTCATTTTGTCAGACTGTCCTTCTTTCTCTCTTTATTTATTATTACTCATACTTTTTACACATGACAAGTCTTTTAAAGAGAATCGTAAAATCACGTGTGTTTGGTGATAATGAGTATGAAGGAACATGTTTTTGTTGTTTGAATTAAACGTAAAATACTCACGGTATTTACGTTTTGCAACAACAATACAATACACGTGTTAATTGGGTTTTTATTGTTGTTGCTGTTTTAAATATTTTGAATAGTGTTGTAGTAGATAGTCTACAATTAAATTCTTTGATCAAAATTTGATTTTTATTTGGGTTTTTGTTTTTTTTTTTTGCTTAGAAAGTTGAATTGTTTAGACAAATACGTCGCTGTTATATATGTAAATATGTATGTATATGTATACACACATGTAGCTACTTGTGTTTACATCTGTTTTTTTACTTATGTATGTTCATATCGTCTATTGAAATGTAAATATTTTGTGAGACATTAAATTTTCTTAATCAGTTTGTGTTTAATTCTAAAATTTATATTGTTTTTTTTTTTCAAATTATTAATTAATTTTAGTTTGTGTAATCTATTAATATATAATCAAATAAATATATTTAAAATAGATCAAATGGCCAGATTATTTTTGATTAAAAAAATCAATTTATAATAACACTAGCTACCTCAACAAAACTTACACAGGCTAACAAAAAATCAAAATTTATTAAGTTTTTAAAATTGTGTTTATTACTTATCACTAACTTTTATTTTTTCTAATTTTTTCATTACAGGGTCATCATAGAGCTGCTCCTTTATTAAATTTAGTTTTTGCCAATAGAAAATTATCGTTTTATGACACCAGTAATCATGCACCGACACTGGAGGATACCAAAAGGTAATTTGAATAGTTAAAATAGATTTAAGAATACATCTTATTAAAACAGGTTTCATTTTTTTAGTTTAAAGTCTATTTTAAAGCTTATTCTAAAGTCTAGCATAAAGTCTATTCTAAAGTCTGAACTTCAGTCCAAAGTGTAACCTAAAGTCCAAAGTCTAGTTCAAAGTTTTGTCTAAAGACTAGACTTAAATCTTATATAAATTCTAGTCTAAAGCCTAGTATAAAGTCTAGTCTAAAGTCTAGGCTAAGGTCTAGTCTAAAGTCTAGTCTAAAGTCTAGTCTAAAGTTTAGTCTAAGGTGTAGTCTAAGGTGTAGTCTAAAGTCTAGTCTAAAGTCTAGTCTAAAGTCTAGTCTAAAGTCTAGTCTAAAATCTAGTCTAAAGTCTAGTCTAAAGTCTAGTCTAAAGTCTAGTCTAAAGTCTAGTCTAAAGTATAGTCTAAAGTCTCGTCTAAAGTCTAGTCTAAAGTCTAGTCTAAAGTCTAGTCTATAGTCTAGTCTATAGTCTAGTCTAAAGTTTAGTCTAAAGTCTAGGCTAAAGTCTAGTTTAAAGTGTAGTCTTAAGACTAGTTTAAAGTCTAGTCTTAAGTCTAGTCTAAAGTCTAGTCTAAAGTCTAGTCTAAAGTCTAGTCTAAAGTCTAGTCTAAAGTCTAGTCTAAAGTCTAGTCTAAAGTCTAGTCTAAAGTCTAGTCTAAAGTCTAGTCTAAAGTCTAGTCTAATGTCTAGTCTAAAGTCTAGTCTAAAGTCTAGTCTAAAGTCTAGTCTAATGTCTAGAGTAAAGTCTAGTCTAAAGTCTAGTCTAAAGTCTAGTCTAAAGTCTAGTCTAAAGTCTAGTCTAAAGTATAGTCTAAATTCAAGTCTAAAGTCTAGTCTAAAGTCTAGTTTAAAGGCAGTCTAAATTCTAGTCTAAAGTCTAGTCTGAAGGTAGTCTAAAATCTAGTATAAAGTCTAGTTAAAGTTCTAGTCTAAAGACTAGTTTTAAGTCTAGTCTGAAGTCTAGCCTAAAGTCTAGTCTAAAGTTTTCTCTAAAGTGTAGTCTATACTCTAGTCAAGTCTGAAATACAGTTTACAGTCTAGTGCAAGATCTGGTCGATAGTGTAGTTATTATTCTTATTTTTAATAAAAAAAATTTACAATAATTAATTTTTTGCAAAATTTTAAAACCTCCTTAAACTAGACTAAGTTTTTGTTTATAGTTTCTTAACTAAAACAATTAACATTTACTAATTTCCATAATTTCTAACATTTTTAATATTATCTAATAAAATACAATTCAAATTACAACAACTTACAATAATATCAACGGTCAACTTGACAAATATTAAATCACGATTTGGCATGTGCCAATTGTTTTATTGTTGTTTTAAATGCTAGAATAAATAAAAAATATTTATTAAATGTCGCATACTTATGAATATAATAATTAAATTAGAACGGTAACAGTAACTAATAGTAACAATTTACAAAACAATTGTAATGATGTTAGTAGGTCTTTAATTTTTTTGAATAATAAATTAATAAACAGTTTTCAAATTAACATCTATTTCATAAAACAAATAAGAATTCATTTACATCAATAAAAACATATAATTAATTAGACTATTAATACGCTGGTTACCTTTGCATCAGTAAAATCACTAGTCTTTTATGTACAAAAACAGCTTAAGTCACTTTATTTGTTCCACAACCTGCAGGGTTTTGTTAAGCGTATCTATTAGTACCAAATGTGTTAATTATTGTAGTTTTGTAAACTAGTTTAAACAATAGATTTCTAATTTTAAACCAAGATTTTGAAAATAAATTTTACTAACGTTGTAAAAAAAACAAAAATATTTAACTTAACACCTTTTGAAAATAAATAAAAATATGTTTTTGTTTTTTTTTTTTTTTTTTTTTTTGTTATTTGTTTAATATAATTTAATGATTCATATTATGTTTTATAAAATTACCAAAAAACTAGTAAATTATTATCCAAGAAATTCCTGGATGTTTTTAACAGTTAGTCACAGATAATTATGGTTTATCGTATTATTCAGGCGAAATGCTAAACTATAGACAAGACTTTGTCTTCTATAGACTGTACTTTAGACTATTATATAGAACAGGCTATATACAAGACTCTGGACTATAATATAGACTACAGTATAGGCAAGACTCTAAACTAGACTATAGACTAGACTATAGGCACGACTATAAACTAGACTATAGACTAGACTATAGACTAGACTATAGACTAGACTATAGACTAGACTATAGACTAGACTATAGACTAGACTATAGACTAGACTATAGACTAGACTA
>NC_060954.1:54724059-54731559 GCF_022045245.1 Lucilia cuprina
AGTCTAGTCTATAGTCTAGTCTATAGTCTAGTCTATAGTCTAGTCTATAGTCTAGTCTATAGTCTAGTCTATAGTCTAGTCTATAGTCTTGTCTATAGTCTATAGTCTTGTCTATAGTCTAGTCTATAGTCTAGTCTAGTCTATAGTCTAGTCTATAGTCTACTCTATAGTCTAATCTATAGTCTAGTGTTAAGTATAGTCTATAATCTACTCTACGGTCAAGTTTATAGTCTAGTCAATAATCTAGTCTACGGTCAAGTCTTTAATCTAGTCTGTAGCCTAGTTTATATTCTGGTCTATAGTCTAATCTATAATCTATGTTATAGTTTAGTCTATAGTCTAGTCTATAATCTAGTCTATAGTCTAGTCTAACTTTTTTAACTTTATTAAACATTTATGAATAGTAATTTTAAAAAATAATTAAAGAAAAATAAAAGTTTTTCATTAAAATGTGTGGATTTTATAATTCGAAGTTGTGTTTTTAAGCTTGAAAAAGCTTTTGAAACTGAAAACTGCTTTAAATGAAAGCTTTTTAGTTTAAAAAGTTATAAAGCTTAAGTTTAAACTTTTTTTTACAACTTTTAAGCTTATCTGATTTAGAAAGTTTAAACGTTTTATATTTAAAAAGCTTATTTCGAATTATAATTTTTTACACCATTTGAAGTTAAAAAAGTTTAATATATTACTTTAAAATTGACAACACTTATTTTTTAAAGCTTTAAGCTTTTTTCATGTGCTAAAGTTTAAAATAAAAGTTTATAAAACTTTAAGCATACATAATTAAAAAATTTATAGGTGTGTGTGCGTTAAAAAGCTTGATTTTTAATGTCGAAAGTTTTAAATTTTTCGATTTTGTTAAAATCAGGTTAAAATCTAATAATAACATTTTGAAGCTTTAATGTTACAGATTTCCCATAAATATTTCTCTTAATTTTTATCTAAAAAAATGCAACTGATTTATTTTTTATAACAAATAAATATTACTCTTACTTTTTTATGGATCCAAAAAGCTTACAGAAGCGCTACTACTCCATAAGACCGTGAGTAATATTGTTTAAATTTTTATTTTTTTTAATACACTCCTCAAAACAAGTTCCATTTGTTTGTTTGTTTATTTAATTTTTTTTTAGAAATTTAATTAAATTATTTGGTATATTTAATTAGTTAAACATATTAGTAAATATGTATTTAACCTTAAACACGTGCTAATAATATAAATATTCGTAAAAAACCGAAAATAAATTATTTTGTTTATTTTTTGTTAATATTTTTAAAAATTAAATTTATTGACACCTTTATTTGTTATAATTTAAAAAGTAGATTTAAAAAAATACCCTCTCACAATGTCATTGAAATTGAGTTCAAAGTCCAATGAATATTATACAAATATTAATAATTCGTCAGATGTGTCAAGTATTTCTAAAGTCCAGACTATAGATTGGACTACAATCTAGTCTTGACTATAGAACGGTCAATAGTCTTAAGTATAGAACAGTCTATAGTCAATACTATAGAACAGTTTATAGTGAAGACTATAGAACAGTTTTTAGTCAAGACTATACTATAGAACAGTCTATAGTCAAGACTAAACTATAGAATAGTCTATAGCCAAGACTATAGAATAGTCTATAGCCAAGACTATAGAACCGTCTATAGCCAAGACTATAGCACAGTCTATAGTCAAAACTATAAAACTGTCTATAGTCAGGACTATACTATAGAACAGTCTATAGTCAAGACTATACTATAGAACAGTATATAGTCATGACTATAGAACAGTCTATAGTCAAGACTATAGCACAGTCTATAGTCAAGACTATAGCACTGTCTATAGTCAAGAATATAGCACAAGGTATAGTCAAGACTATGGACTGTTCTATAGTCAAGACTAAACTATAGAATAGTCTATAGTCAAGACTAAACTATAGAATAGTCTATAGCCAAGACTATAGAACAGTCTATAGCCAAGACTATAGCACAGTCTATAGTCAAAACTATAAAACAGTCTATAGTCAGGACTATAGAACAGTCTATAGTGAAGACTATAGAATAGTCTATAGTCAAGACTTTACTATTCAACAGTCTATAGTAAAGACTATACTATTGAACAGTCTATAGTCAAGACTATAGAACAGTCTATAGTCAAGACTAAACTATAGAATAGTCTATAGCCAAGACTATAGACTATAGTCAAGACTACAGAACAGTCTATAGTCAAGACTATCAGTCTATAGTCAAGATTATAGAATAGTCTATAGTGAAAACTATATAGAAAAGTCTATAGTTGTAGTCAAGACTATACTATAGAACAGTCTATAGTCAAGACTATACTATAGAACAGTCTATAGTCAAGACTATAGAACAATTTATAGTCAAGACTATAGAACAATCTATAGTCAAGACTATAGAACAATCTATAGTCAAGACTATAGAACAATCTATAGTCAAGACTAAACTATAGTACAGTCTATAGTCAAGACTAAACTATAGTACAGTCTAAAGTCAAGACTATAGAACAGTCTATACTCAAGACTATAGCACAGCCTATAGTCAAGACTATAGCACAGTCTATAGTCAAGACTATAGCACAGTCTATAGTCAAGACTATAGCACAGTCTATAGTCAGGACTATAGCACAATCTATAGTCAGGACTATAGCACAGTCTATAGTCAGGACTATAGCACAGTCTATAGTCAAGACTATAGCACAGTCTATAGTCAAGACTATAGCACAGTCTATAGTCAGGACTATAGCACAGTCTATAGTCAAGACTATAGCACAGTCTATAGTCAAGACTATAGCACAGTCTATAGTCAAGGCTATAGCACAGTCTATAGTCAAGACTATAGCACAGTCTATAGTCAAGACTATAGCACAGTCTATAGTCAAGACTATAGCACAGTCTATAGTCAAGACTATAGCACAGTCTATAGTCAAGACTATAGCACAGTCTATAGTCAGGACTATAGCACAGTCTATAGTCAAGACTATAGCACAGTCTATAGTCAAGACTATAGCACAGTCTATAGTCAAGAATATAGCACAGTCTATAGTCTAGAATATAGCACAGTCTATAGTCAAGAATATAGCACAGTCTATAGTCAAGAATATAGCACAGTCTATAGTCAAGAATATAGCACAGTCTATAGTCAAGTCTATGGACTGTTCTATAGTCAAGACTATGGAATGTTCTATAGTCAAGACTATGGACTGTTCTATAGTCAAGACTATGGACTATTCTATAGTTAAGACTATAGACTGTTCTATAGTGCAGATTATTGACTATGCTATAGTCTATACTATATACTATTCTATAGTCTATTCTATAATACAGATTATTCTTTAGTTCATGACCTATTTTAAAGTCCCGACTTTTCTATAGTCTATACTATAGGCTACTCTATAGTCCAGATTATAGACTATCCTATACTCCAGACTAATGACTTTTCTACCGATTGTTGTCAGTACATTGGTCAATACTGTGGTCTAGATTATGGTCAGATCTTTATGAAATAACAAAGTCCATATTATTTTCATAAAAACAAAATTACGTCATTTCTTTTTTTTTGCAATTAATTTATGCAAACATGCAAAATCTCATTGAACAGATGTTGGCCCCTCTTTTTTGACAAAACGTGTCAATTATTTAATTTTCATGTTCATTTAATGAACTTTGATCTGCGACTAACAAAAAAAAACGAAAACATTCCGCAAAATTATTACGATTCCTTTACGATCAGTGTATCAATTAACAGAAAAAATCAAATGTTACGTCTTATTAATTGCTTTATTTTAGGCGTCTAACTATTTTTAAATTTCTATGAGAATAGAAATTGATTTGTAAACTTTTAGTTAATTGATTTTAATTGGCAGTGATTTGCAACACTATACAAATCAATAGAACTCTGATCGTTTTTATAACAGTTTCAAAAGTTGAGAGCTAAGAAACGGTTGTTTTCGAGAGAAAAAGAAAAGTGTTGGGCAAAAGTTAAAACAACAAGGATTTGTTTAAAATATTTTATATAAAAAACTCCTTTTTTTGAAAAAAATAAAAGAAGAATATATGAAAATGTATGAGCATTATTGTTTGAGATGTTTGCCCATAGTGAATCGGTAATAAGTGGAAAGATATTTAAAATTTTAATTTTATTTACGAAAACATAAGATTTTTTTCTTTTTTATTTAAATCCTTTCTTAACATCCTTGTAAACTATTTAGATTTCTTGGTGTAGCATGTATACGTATAGATTTCGAACGATATCTGAAATTGTTTAACTTACAAAAAAAAAATTTAAATTTATTTTTAACTTTAGCCACCGTGAACAGGAGCAACGTAATGCCGAAGATGTTTTATTTGATATGTTCTATAATGAGGAGACGGGTCTCATTTCTATGGGCAAATTCTTGGCTGCCCTTAAGACCACCGGTATTAGAAGGTCTGATCCCCGTATTAAGGAGCTTATGGATAACCTAAAAGAAAGTACATAAATTAACCAACTATGAATCGGGTTCGTCTGCTGAAACACAAAATCTTAATAGAGAGACCTTTAAAGCGTAAGTGGAAATTTTTTGAAACCTTAAGAAAACCTTTACGGAATTGTTTAATTTCTTATTTTAGTGTGGTGGCCCAAAATATTGTGTTGATTGCCAAGGCTTTCCGTCAACAATTTGTTATACCCGATTTTGTGGGTTTTGTCAAGGATGTGGAAGATATTTATTGGAAATGCAAAAGCAATACCGATGGCAAAGTAGCCGATTATATACCTCAATTGGCCCGTTATAGTCCCGAGTCCTGGGGTGTTAGTATTTGCACCATAGATGGTCAACGTTATTCCATAGGCGATGTTGAAGTTCCCTTCACACTACAAAGTTGCAGGTAAATTTTAATTTCTATAAAACTTCTTTATATGTGTTCTACTCATTTCACAAAACCTTATAAAGTTACTGTCAGGTTTGTTGTTGTAAAAAGATCTTGTTAAAAAGATCTTTTCATTATCATGCTTTATATATATGTATCTCTTTCTTTCGTTCATTAATTGTAATAATTGCAGTTTGGTCCCTTGAGAGAGAGAAAGTGAATGAGAGCGTTTGCTTAAAGTTAAACGAAAGCTTTAACATGTTTAAGAAAAAGCCCAAGCTTTGCTCAGTCACTTCTTTTTTCAAATAAAAACTGAAAACTAAAAGCACTTCATCCATCCGTTTTGTTGTTGTATTAGAAACGCCTTAATTTTGTTTGACTTTGTTGTAAAGTCGTAAGCAAAATTGTTGACAAACGCTGTCTCCGAAGGTCTGTTCATTTTACTAATTGCGTACAAATTTTACTCTATAATTTTTCCCCGCAAACCATTAGCAAACCTTTGACTTATGCCATTGCCTTGGAGAAGTTAGGAGCCAAAGTTGTACACTCGTATGTGGGTCAAGAGCCCAGTGGTCGTAATTTCAATGAATTGGTTTTGGATTATAATAGTAAGTTTTTATATATATATATATATATATATATATATATATAATATATATATAATATATATATATATATATATATATATATATATATATATATATATATAATAATATATATATATATATTATATATATATATATATTATATATATATATATATATATATATATATATATATATATCTATATTTGGAAATTTTAATCTTATAATTATCTTTCCCCCATTTTTGCAGATAAGCCCCATAATCCCATGATTAATGCTGGTGCCATTTTAACCTGTTCCTTAATTCATGCTTTAATCAAACCCGAAATGACTCAGGCAGAAAAATTCGATTATGTTATGTCGTGGTTTAAACGTTTGTCCGGTGGCGATAATATTGGCTTTAATAATGCTGTCTTCTTGTCAGAACGTGAAGCTGCCGATCGTAATTATGCTTTGGGTTTCTATATGCGTGAAAATAAATGCTTCCCGAAACGCACAAATCTCAAGGAGTGTATGGACTTTTATTTCCAGGTAAGAGGGAAAATCAGAATTAGACTTTTTTCTATAGACCAGACTATATACTATTCTATAGACCAGACTATAGACTATTCTATAGTCCAGACTATAGACTATTCTATAGTCCAGACAATAGACTATTCTATAGTCCAGACTATAGACTATTCTATAGTCCAGACTATAGTCTATTCTATAGTCCAGACTATAGTCTATTCTATAGTCCAGACTATAGCTATTCTATAGTTCAGACTATAGCTATTCTATAGTCCAGACTATAGCTATTCTATAGTCCAGACTATAGCTATTCTATAGTCCAGACTATAGCTATTCTATAGTCCAGACTATAGCTATTCTATAGTCCAGACTATAGCTATTCTATAGTCCAGACTATAGCTATTCTATAGTCCAGACTATAGCTATTCTATAGTCCAGACTATAGCTATTCTATAGTCCAGACTATAGCCTATTCTATAGTCCAGACTATAGCCTATTCTATAGTCCAGATTATTGTCTATTCTATAGTCCAAATTATTGTTTATTATATAGTCCAAACTATAGTTTATTCTATAGTCCAAAACTATAGTTTATTCTATAGTCCAGACTATAGTATATTCTATAGTCCAGACTATAGTCTATTCTATAGTCCAGGCTATAGTCTATTCTATAGTCCAGGCTATAGTCTATTCTATAGTCCAGGCTATAGTCTATTCTATAGTCCAGACTATAGTCTATTCTATAGTCCAGACTATAGTCTATTCTATAGTCCAGACTATAGTCCTATTCTATAGTACAGACTATAGTCTATAGTCTCCAGACTATAGAGTATTCCATAGTCCATGCTATAGACTATTCTATAGTCCTTACTATTGATTATTCCATAGTCCAGACTATAGTCTATTCTATAATCCAGACTATAGTCTATTCTATAATCCAGACTATAGTCTATTCTATAATCCAGACTATAGTCTATTCTATAGTCCAGACTATAGTCTATTCTATAGTCCAGACTATAGTCTATTCTATAGTCCAGACTATAGTCTATTCTATAGTCCAGACTATAGTCTATTCTATAGTCCAGACTATAGTCTATTCTATAGTCCAGACTATAGTCTATTCTATAGTCCAGACTATAGTCTATTCTATAGTCCAGACTATAGTCTATTCTATAGTCCAGACTATAGTCTATTCTATAGTCCAGACTATAGTCTATTCTATAGTCCAGACTATAGTCTATTCTATAGTCCAGACTATAGTCTATTCTATAGTCTATTCTATAGTCCAGACTATAGTCTATTCTATAGTCCAGACTATAGACTATTCTATAGTCCAGACTATAGTCTATTTTATAGTCCAGACTATAGTCTATTCTATAGTCCAGACTAGTCTAAATTCTATAGTCTATTCTGTAGTCCAGACCTAGTTGAGACTTAAGTCTATATTATAGTCCGGAATATTATATAATAAATTTTTTTTATCAATTTCTTCAAATCACTGCAACTTTTGCACTTTTCATCTATTTCCAGTGCTGTTCCATGGAAACA
>NC_060954.1:54739059-54744062 GCF_022045245.1 Lucilia cuprina
ATAGACCAGATTATAGCATATTCTATAGTCCAGACTATAGTCTATTCTATAGTCCAGACTATAGTCTATTCTATAGTCCAGACTATAGTCTATTCTATAGTCCAGAATATAGTATATTCTATAGTCCAGACTATAGTCTATTCTATAGTCCAGACTATAGTCTATTCTATAGTCTGGACTATAGTCTGGACTATAGAATAGACTATAGTCTGGACTATAGAATAGACTATAGTCTGGACTATAGAATAGACTATAGTCTGGACTATAGAATAGACTATAGTCTATATAGTCTGGTCTATAGAATGGGCTATAGTCCGGTCTATAGAATAGACTATAATCTGTAATATAGAAAATACTATAGTCTAGGCTATAGTCTGGACTATAGAGTAGATTATAGAATAGACTATAGAGTAGATTATATACTAGACTATAGTCTGGACTTTAAAATAGACTACATTCTGGATTATAGAATATACTATAGCCTGGACTAGTCTAGTCTTAAGTCTCGACTTTAGTCTAGTCTATAGTCCAGATTATAGTCTAATTTATAATCCAGACTATAGCCTAGGTCATAGTCCAGACTATAGTCTATTATATAGTTCAAATTATAGTCTAATCTATAGTCCAGACTATAGTCTAGTCTATCGTCCAGCCTAGTCTATATTGCAGACTATAATCTATTCTGTATAAAATGTCTCATACAAACGAAGGGCAGGTTTTCTAAACATCCGCTACAGAAATTGTCGTAAGTATATGAGAGTGTATGAGTTTGGCTTGTGTTTTTTTTTTTTTTTTTGCTTAATGAATTAAACGAATGTCCAGCAAATTTCCTGGGAATGTGACATCTGTCAATGTAGTGGTAGTTTTAATACTGACACACATCTACTCTCACGTAAATGAAAGGAAAGGAATAGTTTGGAAAAAAAGGTTTTGTTAACAACGAATTGAAAGTATAGTACTAATAGATTAATAACGTAATTGTATTAATTTTGTAATGAGAACTTATTGAGGCATTTATTGCATAGTAAGACCTGTGGCAAAGGAGTACTTATAATGTAGGATTTGTGAGAAATATGAATTTTATATTGGAACACATGAAATTTGGCACTTGGTACAGTATTAACAATTCGTTGCTTAGTTCTCTCTTCCACATAATTTTTTTTGTTTTGTAAAAACTTCATTCTTTTTGCGCATTTCTATTCAATTAAAGAAAAATAAAATAAAACGAAATATTCCGCCAATTTCATGTGTAAGTTTGCATTTGTGTGAATTTCTAGGTAATAAATGAATTTTGATTCGTTTTGCTTTTTTTTTAATTTTTATAATTTCCAATTCAGTTTTTTCTGCTGACAGGGACACTTTACTGTGTGCAATTTGTTGTTGCTGCTGTTTTTATTACAACTTTTTTTATATTTTTTTGTGGCAAAAAAAAAATGCTGCATGTAGAAAACGCAGCACACGATAAAAAATAGCAACAATATTTTTTGAAATGTACAAGTACCGACGATGGTACACAAGACATGGGTGAGGTCAATAAACGTAATATACAACAACAACAGAAGCGATAAAAACAACAAAAGCAATAAGTAAACAAAATAGAAAATAAGGCAAGTGTTAATAATTATTCGAATATTTCGTGGGTGTTTTGTAGGGGAAATAAAGGAACTAGAGTGTAAAATAGTGATTGAGTGGGAGGTTTTCCTTTTTATAAACCACTATCAGAAATAGGGGGTTAATTTAATTTCGTCATATAGTAAGTGACATGGATAAATATTGCGAAAATTCTGTTCAAAAGTACTGTTAATCGAAAATTTTCTATTAAAGGACGAATTAGTACTCATAAGTACTATTTATCGAAAATTTTCTATTAAGGACGAATTAGTACTAATAAGTACTATTTATCGAATATTTTCTTTTAAAGGACGAATTATTATCTAAAGCTAATAGTCTGGGCTATAGTCTCGACTGTACTATAATCTGGACTATAATCTGGACGATAGCCTGAACTATAATCTGGACTAAAGCTTGGTCTATAGTCTGGACTATAGTCTAGTCTATAGTCTGTACTATAAATCCGGTCTATAGTCTAGACAGTAGTCTGGTCTATAGTCTGGATTATAGTCTAGTCTATAGTGTGGACTATAGTCTGTTCTATAGTATAGTCTATAGTCGGGACTATAGTTTAGACTTAAACCTAGATGTCGTTTTAAATCTAGACTATACTATGGTCTATAGTTTGGACAAAACTTAAGTCTAAAGTTTGGACTATACTCTAGTCTATAGTCCGCACAATACTCTAGTCTAGTCTATACTGAAATCTAGAGTCTGGACTGTGGGTCTAAAGCCTAATCTATGTTTCAGTCAATAGTCTAGTCTGTAGTCTGGACTATATTCTAGTCTATGGTTGAAACCATTTCTCATTTATAGTATGCACTATAGTCTGAACTAAAGTCTGGACTAAAGCCTAGTCTTAAGTCTGGTCTATGTTCTAGTCTATAGCCACGTCTAATAGTCTATAGTCTGGAATATAGTCCGATCTATGTCTAATCTTGTCTGTAGTTTAAACTAGACAAAAGTACAGATTATGTATAATAAATAGACTATAATCTGGATTATATTTTGAACTACAGTCTATAGTTTGAACTATAAATTGGTCTATAGTCTGGACTATACTCTAGTCAATAGTCTGGACTATACTCTAATCTATAGTGTAGAATATACTCTAGAATATAGTCTGGACTATGATCTGGTATTTAGTCTGAACTATGGTATGGAGTTTACTCCGGTCTATGTTTAACGCAGTCTATAGTATGGACAATACTCCAGTCCTAAGCACAGATAATATCAAAACTGTAGACTATAATCTGAACTACAGGCTGGACCATAGTCTTAACTGTAGTCTACTCTATAATCTGGTCTATAATCTACTCTATAGTCTGGACTATAGTATAGTCTATAGTCTGGACTATAGTATAGTCTATAGTCTAGACTATAGTATAGTCTATAGTCTGGACTGTAGTATAGTCTATAGTCTGGACTATAGTATAGTCTATAGTGTGGACTATATTATAGTCTATAGTCTGGACTATATTATAGTCTATAGTCTGGACTACAGTATAGTCTATAGTCTAGACTATAGTATAGTCTATAGTCTAGACTATAGTATGGTCTATAGTCTGGACTATAGTATAGTCCATAGTCTGGACTATAGTATAGTCCATAGTCTGGACTATAGTATAGTCTATATTCTGGACTATAGTATAGTCCATCATCTGAACTATAGTATAGTCTATAGTCTGAACTATAGTATAGTCTATAGTCTGGACTATAGTACAGTCTATAGTCTGGAATATAGTATAGTCTATAGACTGTAATCTAGACTATACTATAGTGTGGACTATATTCTCTAATATAGTCGAGTCTATACTCTGCACTATAGTCCAGTCTATAATCGTGACTATTGTCTAGTCTACAGTGTGGACTACAGTCTCGTCTACATTCTCGCCTATAGTCTAGTCTTAAGCTTAGACTATCTACAGTATTCTAGGCTAGCCTATATTCTGAACAATAGTTGAGTGTGTAGCCCTTAGTCTATAGCCTGAACAGATTGTATGCTGAGCTATAGTATTTTTACAGAAAATTTTTGTTAAATATTATTTTCAAAAAAAAATGTCTTAAAGTACCTTTTCTATAAGACTTTTCATTTCAGTATCCCTTTAATAGTAACAACTCCTTTATTTATTGTCCATTTTATATGTTTGCTTTGGTCATAAAAATACAAATTTCTTAGAAAAATCGAACAATTTAATGAACCTGCATAGAATAGTATAATTTTCTAATAAACAGCACAGCAAACACGCCCCTTTTTATTTTGTTCTATAATTAAACTTAGACAAAAAGTACTTAAATATCTAGATATAAGACAGCAAGACTTCTTGACACTTCTGTTTATTTTTCTTGCTAAGGTTTTTTTTTGTAGTTGTTGTAATTATTATATAATTAAAGTTTATTATACATTCCTAACTTAAATACAAATGAAATTGAAAACTAACAAAAAAAAAAAAATAAATAAAAATATTGACAATTGACACGCAAAAACTCTAATGAAATTTTAACTAAAATAAAGAAGTGAATTGAACTAAAACAATAACTATATGTTGTTGTTTTTTTTGTTTTTGTATTTTTGGCAATGAAGACCAGTAGAGCACTTCCATTTTGGAGGCAACAACCAATATTTTCATCATACTTAAAGAAAATTGTTGTTGTTGAACTGGTAAATGCAACAAGCCAAAACGGAAAATATATTTATTTATTTATTTCATTTAGATTATTTCTTTGGTTGGTTAGTTGTTTGTTTGCTTAATCGTACAATAAATTACGCACATTTCCCCTTACCACCACCAACACCACAACAACAACAGCAACATAATAATAGGTAACCGCTATAGATAAAATTAAAGCCAAAAATATATGTATAAACAGCAACAAATGCTTATAAATTTCCTTATACGTAGTTAATAATAGTCGAAATATTATGACCACATTAGTGAACTAAATGGCTAAAAGACAATTTGGCTTTTAGTTTGACAAATGTGTGTTGCACACATTTGAAAAAAGGAAAACTTTTACTTTAACAAAAAGCACAATTTGATTGATGTTGCCTCAAATGTATTCAAATATAAGTGAATGGTTTTCGTTTTAATAATTATAATTAAAAATTCCAAAGACCACAGATATCACACATTGGAAGCACATACACAATGTACATTACAGCTATCGATGACATTTAATCGATTACTTAATTGATTGAATAAGCGACGAAATCGATAATTATCTTTCTATAAATAGAGAATTATTCTTTAAATAGAAAAATAATCTAAACTGACAATAATCTTGAATATAGACTAGACTTTAGACTAGACTTTAGACTAGACTATAGACTAGACTATAGACTAGACTATAGACTAGACTATAGACTAGACTATAGACTAGACTATAGACTA
>NC_060954.1:54744162-54759293 GCF_022045245.1 Lucilia cuprina
AGTCTATAGTCTAGTCTATAGTCTAGTCTATAGTCTAGTCTATAGTCTAGTCTATAGTCTAGTCTATAGTGTAGTCTATAGTGTAGTCTATAGTCTAGCCTATAGTCTAGTCAATAGTCTAGTCTATAGTCTAGTCTATAGTCTAGTCTATAGTCTAGTCTATAGTCTAGTCTATAGTCTAGTCTATAGCTTAGTCTATAGTCTAGTCTATAGTCTAGTCTATAGTCTAGTCTATAGTCTAGTCTATAGTCTAGACTATAGTCTAGTCTATATTCTAGTCTATAGTCTAGTCTATAGTCTAATAAACCTAAACATGGTTTTAATAAATCCAAACATGATTACATTACTTCGAATAAGAAGGAAACTCTTTAGATCAAAAGAAAATTAAATTAATTTAATTCACTTTACAAATCTAACATGCATACTTAGAAAAAATACCAATAACTAAAAAATTAAACAAACTACACACTGTCCCTGTTCAATTAGTAGTTTTAATAACTTTTATATTGGTTTGAACTACATATTGATTAGGTCACAAACGATACAGCTCATACAAATCATTTCTATACATTCAATTTTCCATTCAGGATAAAACGAAAAAAAAAACTACAAAATGTATGAACAAGTAATACTTACACCAACACTTGGTGTCATTTTCGTACTACCACTAGTTAAACAACTCCTGAACGAAGAAAACCTTAAATATAATAAAAATTGATTTCAAATAATTCTTTGGGTTTATTAAACATTTTATGTGTTACACACATACACACCTGCTTGATTTGGCTTCTTCAATTCTTTAAACCAAACAAAACGATGAGCAACAGAAAATGAAAACAAATTTCCCACCTCCTGTTGGTATTAAGGCCAACTCATTACTTTGGCACGCGATAAACTGTTGAATACGGCCGGTAAATTGTGGAGGAAACTATGTATTTAGGGAAGTGTTTGTAAGAAGAAAAAAAAGAACGTATTGAAAACAATGTTGTTATAAAGAAAACAGAACTTAAATACACATCATGTTTAAATAATCACAAGAAAATATTACAATTTATACCTTATAACAAATACTTCACACACACGTTCTCCCCCTCTTCATGCTGTCAAACGTATACGAGTAACACGCTATAAAAAGGATTCAAACCGGAAATGATATTTCAATGCTTGTGGTTGCAATATGGTGGTAAAATCAAATTTATGTGTGTATGTATGCATGTGTGTATTACTGCTTGATGAGCTGTATAAAAGGTGAAAGGTTTACGAAAATCTGATTAGCACAATTTATGGGGGAAAACTCAATGTTGGAAAATTAATTTGAAAATATGTTGTGATTGAATTTGGAAAATTTTCGTTTAATGAAAATATTAAATTATTTAAAGAAATCAATGAATCTAATTTAGTTCTAGATCAATTTTAGTTCAGTGTTAGTTCTAGTTCAGTTCTAGTTCAGTTCTAGTTCAGTTCTAGTTCAGTTCTAGTTCAGTTCTAGTTTAGTTTAGTTCAGTTCTAGTTTAGTTCAGTTCTAGTTCAGTTCTAGTTCAGTTCTAGTTCAGTTCTAGTTCAGTTCTAGTTCAGTTCTAGTTCAGTTCTAGTTCAGTTCTAGTTCAGTTCTAGTTCAGTTCTAGTTCAGTTCTAGTTCAGTTCTAGTTCAGTTTTAGTTCAGTCCTAGTCCAGTAAGAACTGATAACAGAGTTCATAGAAGTAATCTTCTCCATATAAGGCCTATCAATTGAGCAAGTATGTTCCTCACTAGCTGCGCCAAAACATATGTTATAGCTTTAGTTTCTTAATGGCCGCTAGGGGGTCGATATCTAGTATGGCCTTTCTTGTAACAATTTTAACCAAGATATCAGATGTAATGTTACCAATCCCTGTAAATGTTGACCCAAACACGTATAATTCTTGAATGTTTCGCCTTCTCATCAAGAGTTGCTCGGCATTCTTGGACAAGTTTTTATGAAGATTATACACTGTTTTCTTTTAAGATTGTTCCTTTCCTTTTCGGTGTTTCTTTTGTTCTCAAGACTAGTGAGTTTCACACTAGTGTTTTGAAGCAAACCCAAGTAAGGAGTAAACTCGAGTAGTTATAGGAAGCTGGATGATTAGCATTC
Organism: Lucilia cuprina; assembly: GCF_022045245.1. NCBI lineage: Eukaryota > Metazoa > Arthropoda > Insecta > Diptera > Calliphoridae > Lucilia > Lucilia cuprina. The sequence continues at coordinate 54,746,274 of NC_060954.1, forward strand.
GGAACTGCCTTAAAATGCAATGCAAATTATAAAAATCAAAAATCTCCATACAATAACCATTCAATAACCAAACAAAGTTTTACTCTTAAAGCTTCCGTGATTTCACTTTCATTTCAAACCAAGTTTATCGTTTCTACATAAATCTTTAACCATTGACAGCCATACATTTTTAAACAAACACAAGCTCAACTCGTGTGTAATACAAATGGTTGCAATCAATCTGTAAACAAATTTGCAACTATCAAACCAACCCAAAACTCTAAATTTAACTTTTGAACTTTAAACAATTGAGATGACGACAATGGTTTAAACGAAAAAAATTAAAAACGAAATAGAAATTGCCACTTTTTAAACCAAGTTCAAAACTTTTTTACAACAACAACAGCAACAACATAACAGGTGATGGTTATGACCTTAACACATGAACTTCCAAAATAAACACAAAAATCGAAACCAGTTCCATGTCTGCAGAAAATCATTTAAAATACTTTCTACCAATAAATATAAAATACATTTACATTACAACAACAAATGTGTTTAGTAGTTTTTTTTTTCTTGTTGTCGCTGCTTTTAGACCCGGCCAATACTCGCAAACTGGCAAAATTATATTTAAGTAGAGACAAGCAAAAATTTTTCGCATGAGTCTTGGCTTTTTTTCGTAACCGTAACCAAAAACATTAAATGTTCGATGATGTTGCTGTTGCTGATGATTATGACGACACTGGTAGAGAGTGGTTGCAAAATGTTGGTTGTTTGTTGTTGTTGTTGCTGCTACTATTTTGTAGCCTCACTCGATTGTGAAAAGTGAAAGAAAAGGCGGCATTGTTTTCGCTGATGCAAAAAATCGAAAAAATTAAAAAAAAAACGAGGAAAAGCAAAAATAAAAAAATTTTTGAAAACAGTGCAGCATAAACAAACAGTGATTCCCAAATGGTGATCAGATAGGTGCAAGAAAACTTTGTTAAACTTTTTGATAAATAAATCTGTTAAAAAAGACGATTAAATGAAAGTTGATCTCGTCATTATTAAAAAAAAGTGTCAATAACCATTTTTGACTCTCTGCCTTAATATTAATCATGATCATAGTATGTTGTGCCAAAAAAAAAAATAACTATATAAACAAAATAATCCTACTAAAACAACATTTTCGTTTACAAAATTAATAATTTAACTGAAATTAAAAACAGTTCATTGACTTCGTACACTTTGCAGTATGTTGATGATCAACGTCATCATCAATGCACATGACGTGCGGCTGATCATCATCATCATTAAAATAATGTAAAACTATTAAATCATTTGCAAATTATTTTGCATTATTTTTATCTTTCTTTAAAATTTCTTTCTTTTTCATTAAATATTACTAATAAACAATGTTTTGGTTTAAAGAAAATGTTATACAAGGATTTTTTTCTATGAGGAAATCAATTTAAACAATATAAACAAAATTTATATTGTTGTATTACTTTGTTAAGTTTATGATCTCATTTTGTTTGATCATTTCTCACTCACCCAGTAATCTTTTTGCATTTTCCTTTGAATATTGTTATAAAATATCTACGAAATAATTGTGAAACTTTTGTTTTACAATGGTAAATATAGAGCAAAGATTGGCATGGTATTTTGCTATACTTTTCCCTCTACAGTCTTTCGATAAAGTCACTCGACTTAAGAGTCTTGGGTACTTCGACATAAAGACCCTTTCATAGTATCTCGAAAAATATATGCTATACCCTTTCGACTACAGCAACTGTAGGCTCTAGTCCATAGAGACTCGATTACAGAGACTATAGTCAAAAGCCAATAGAGTTTTGATACACTCGACTATGAAGGCTATATTCAATCGACTATAGAGAATATAGCCACTCGATTATACAGCCTTTAGCTACTCAACTATTGTCACTCACCAAAAGGGATTTAATTAACTGGAATTTAGAGAATATATGCGCTTGACTATATTCACCAATAGACACTTAATTTACTCGGCTATGGAGGATTTATTTAATCGACTATAAAGACTATAGTCTTTATAGTCAAATATAGAGACTTTAGTCTCACTATAGACTATAGTCACTCAACTACAGAGACTAATGTTACTTGAATATGGAGACTATAGTCAATCGACTATAGAGACAATATTTTCTCGGCAATATATTCTCTTGACTATGAAAAGACTATAGTCAATCGACTATAGTCTTTCGACAATATATTCTCTTGACTCTGAAGATTGAATTCTGTCGTCTATACAGAATATAGTCTCCCGAATATAGAGACTGTAGTCCCTCGACTATAGAGACTGTAGTCCCTCTACTGTAGAGACTGTAGTCCCTCGACTGTAAAGACTATAGTCTCTCGATTATAGAGGCTATAGTCTCTGGACTATAATTTTTCGACTATAAAAATATAGTATTTCGGCTATAATAGTCTATAGTCTTTCGACTATATATACTATTTTCTTTCGACTATAAAGTCGTTAGTCTTTCGACTATCGAAACTAAAGTCTATCGACTATCGAGACTAAAGTCTATCGACTATGCAGACTATAGTCACGCGAATATAGAGACTACATTCAGTCGAGTTTAGATACTCTAGCCTTTCTATAGACTTTAGTTTTTTCGACAATTAATGCTATCGGCATTCGACTATAAAGTCGTTTGTCTCTCTACTACCGAGAGTATAGATACTCGACTATAGAGACTATAGTCATTTGAATATAGAGATTATATTCAATCGTCTATAGAGACTATAGTCTTTCTGTAGTGACTATGGTCTTTAGACAATAGAGGCTGTATTATTTGGACTATAAAAACTATAGTCCACATTCACTCTACTATAGACACTATAGTCACTATTGTCTAAAGACTATACATACTTAACTGTGGAAGCTTTATTCAATCGACCATAAAGACTATAATAACTTGACTATAGAGAACTTAGTCACTCGACTATAGAGACTATACTATAGAAACTATAGTCACCATAGACTATAATAAGTCGACTATATACACTATAGTTGCTCGTCCATTTAAACCATTATAGCTCTAGAGTAGAGACAATATTTAATAGATTATAGAGACTATTGTCATTGGACTACGCGACTATAAAGACTGTGGCTACTTCTCTATACACATCAGACTAAATTAACACGACTAAGACATTTTAGTCGCTAGTATATAGAAGTAACAGTTGCAAGACTTTAAGGATTATAGCCACTCGACTATAAATACTATTAACACGCGACTATACAGACTACAGTTACTTGATTACGAATAGTCATTTATTCGATTATAGCCAATCAACTTTAAAAACTATTGTCACATGACTATAATAGTCACCTGACTATAGAAACTATAGCCAGTTGACTATATACAGTCTTATGACATTAACGACAAAAGTCACTAGACTATAGAGATTGTGGCATCTCGACTACAGAGACAATATGCACTTAACTATAGCAATTTGACTGTAAAGACTATTTGCATACGAATATATAGATAAGCGCCGTACAACTACAGAGACTATATGAACTCCACTACTGAGAGACTTTAGTCAATCGTCTGTATTAGCTAGAGTTTTCCAAATACAGAGATTATAGCCTAACGACTATTTATACTGCAGTCACACAACTATATATACAATAGTCATTCAACTATAGATATTTAGTCTCCCAACCATAGAGACTATGTCAATCGACTTTAGAGACTATAGTGGATCGACTATGTTGGCATAGAGTCTTTTGCTTACAGTTACTCTTATAATCTTTATATTCTCGGCTCTTTGATCATGATTTTCCCAAGAATTAAGATTTTATTTAAAATCTAAAGAAAACTGATTTAAACATCATATAGATCAAAAGTTTAGACAAAACTTTGTGACCCCTTAACCAAAATGTAGTTTATTCATAGAGTTCTCTCAGCTACATGTTGATCCACTTCACATTTAGAACTTTTCCTTGTTTTTCTTTCAATTATTTAAATTAAAGCCATTTAGACACACGCACTTTTACTCATAAAATACATCAAATTCACATGTTTTTTTTTTTGTTTTAATAAAAATTCTTTGTTTTCTAAAATTGCTCATCTTGTCCGATTGTCTGTCCGATGTGGCTGTCATTTAATTTAAAATATCTTTTAGTTTTTGTACTTGTTTTTTTTTTTTCATAATAAAATGAAATGATATCATTTTAATCGTAGACATTGGATACATACCCGTAAGTACTTGTATTTAAATGTGTGTGCACCATAATGTTATATCTATTATTCGATCATATCCAAAGGGAACACTTTTTATTCAACTACTTGTACAGTTTTATCTGTTAAATTTATTAGAGGATTCAAAATACATAAGTCTTTTAATGCAGACATGTGTGTGTGTGTGTGTGTGTGTGTGTGTGTGAGTGTGTGAATTTTGCATTTAGTTTTGTGGTATTGTAGTTGGGGGTTTTCGGACCTCGTCGCCCCAATCATTCCCCTTTAGAATTGCAGTTTAACATGTGTTTAATTATTTGCTTTGTCAATATAGTAAATATATATAATATAAACAAAGATAAAGTACTTAACACATTATCATTGTTAATGATCATACTGAATGCTATCATATGATCACAGAGACTTTTGCATCATTAGCGCCATTTGTTAAAAAAAACAAATTTTAATTCTTATTTAAATGAATTTTTGAAAAAACTTGTTCTCACGAGAGGGTGCCGACAAGTATGTATGTCAGTGTTTGAATCTAGAATGATTAATTTGTATAATTGGTTTTTAGGTTCAATATCTCGAGAATGTCAATCAAATTATTTAACCTATTTAATAGATTTTCTCTCTCACTCTCAATCTTTAAATAATTTAAATTTATTTGTTGTTCTTTTCTTAGGTATATATAAAAGTGTGACGAATTTTTAAGCTAAAACAATATAACTAAGAAATTTTCTGGGTCGAGGAAAAACTCTTCGAAAAGTCGATTCAGTTTATATTAACATTTTCTACTTAAAATATCGTTAGAAAGATCTATTTACTGATCACTAATAATTTTTTAATATGACAAAATTATACACGCTTTTATTGCGTGCCAACATTTCTAAGTGGGCGATAAAATGGGCGTGGCTAAAATGTAACGTTAACGTTTACAAATTAATTCTGTATCTCTCTTTTTTTTGAAATATTTACAATTCATAGTTCTGCATCAATTATGAAAATTGCATGTTTTTTATGACTTGCTGCATAATTTATATGCTGGTTTATGCGTGCCGCAACCACATGCCGCAGGAAAATTTTTTTTGTTGTGGCAAACAAAGAAAATACAAATACACATACTACTCGTACTTAAATTGTTAAATATCAGTTAAAATTTAAACAAACAAACTCAATAATTTCATTTGATTTTCTTGATTTATCTAGTAGACATTTCTGCAGCTGAATATAATAAAATGTTCAGTTGGGGTTAGCGAAATAGTGGTAATGTATCGTTTGATACGACGAAGATTGTTGGTTGAAGATAAAATCGATATTTAAAAGAATATAGTCTATAGTCTATCGACTATAAAGGCCAAAGTCTTTGGGCTATGGTACTTTAACTATAGAGACTTTAGTCTTTCGACTATATACGCTATAGTCTTTCGACCTTAGATACTATTGTATTTCGATTGTAGATACTATAGTATTTCGACTACAAAGACTATAGTCTTCCGACTATCGAAACTATAGAGCCTCGACTCTCTCGGTTATCGAGACAATAGTCTCTTGACTAAAGACACTTAAGTCTCTCTAATATAAAGACTATAGTCTCTCGGTTATAGAGATTATAGTCTCTCGACTATAGAGACTATTGTCTCTCGTCTATACAGACTATAGTCTCTAGTCTATAAAGACTATATTCTCTCGTCTATAGAGACTATAGTCTCTCGTCTATAGACACTATAGTCTCTCGACTATAAAGACTATAGTCTCTCGTCTATAAAGACTATAGTCTCTCGACTATACAGACTATAGTCTCTCGACTATACAGACTATAGTCTCTCGACTATACAGACTATAGTCTCTCGACTATACAGACTATAGTCTCTCGACTATACAGACTATAGTCTGTTGACTATACAGACTATAGTCTATCGAATATAGAGAAGTTAGTCTCACGACTATACAGACTATAGTCTCTAGACTATAAAGACTTTAGTCCTTCGACTATAGAGACTATAGTCTCTCGACTATAGAAACTATAGTCTTTCGACTAAAGAGACTAAAGTCTCTTAACTATATAGACTAGAGACGTAAGACTCTTGACTATAGAGACTATAGTCTCACGACTTTACAGACTATAGTTTTCGACTATAGAAACTATAGTCTTTCGACTATAGAAACTATAGCTTCGCGACTATAGAAACTATAGTCTTTCGACAATAGAGATGTTAGCCTCTCAATTATCGACACTATAGTCTTTTAACTATAAAGACTATAGTCTCTCGACTATAGAGACTATTGTCTACTGACTATAGAGACTATAGCATTTCGAATATAGTTACTATAGACTTTCACCTATAGAGACTAAAGTCTTTAGACGAGAAACTATAGTCTGTAGACTAAAGTCACACGACTATAGAAACATAGTCTCTCCAAAATAGAGACGTTAGTCTCTCGACTATCAAAACTATAGTCTCTCGACTATCGATACTATAGTCTCTCGACTATCGATACTATAGTCTCTCGACTATCGATACTATAGTCTCGCGACTATCGAAACTATAGTCGCACGACTATAGAGAAGTTAGTCTTTCTACTAACTTCTAAATATAGACTATATTCTCTCAACTATAGAGACTATAGTTTTTCGACTATAGAGAATATAGTCTCTCGACTATAGAGACTATAGTCTCACGACTATACAGACTATAGTCTCACGACTAAAGAGACTATAGTCTTTCGACTAAGGAAACTATAGCTTCGTGCCTATAGAAACTATAGTCTCTCGACAATAGAGACGTTAGTCTCTCAATTATCGACACTATAGTCTCTTAACTATAAAGACTATAGTCTCTCGACTATAGAGACTATTGTCTACTGACTATAGAGACTATAGCATTTCGAATATAGTTACTATAGACTTTCACCTATAGAGACTAAAGTCTTTAGACGAGAAACTATAGTCTGTAGACTAAAGTCACACGACTATAGAAACATAATCTCTCCAAAATAGAGACGTTAGTCTCTCGACTATCGATACTATAGTCTCTCGACTATCGAAACTATAGTCGCACGACTATAGAGAAGTTAGTCTTTCTACTATCTAGACTATAGTCTCACGACTTTACAGACGTTAGACTCTCGACTATAGAGACTATAGTCTCTCGACTATAGAGACAATAGTCTATCGACTTAGAGACTATAGTCTCACGACTATACAGACGTTAGTCTCTCGACTATAGTTTCACGACTATACAGAGTATAGTATCTCGACTATAGTGACGCTAGTCTCTCGACTATATAGACTATAGCATTACGACTATAGTCTCTTGACTACAGAGATTATTGTTACTTGAGTATAGAGACTATAGTCTCTTGAAAGTTTTTCTTAAATTATTACAACTTTAAAATTAACACCTATTTTTCTAAGCACACATGTATATACCAGAGTGTAGGAGCTGCTGAAGCAATTGCTACATCTAAGTATAAAATTGCGTGCCACATTTTTTTTTGTTTCTTTGTTTTTTTTTTCTTTTTCTCAATTGTGTGTAAATTGTTAAGAGGCATAGAAGGGGAAAAAACAATATGAAATATCAAGTAAATAATTGTATCTTAAAGATAGAAATCAAATTCACAACACATTGTAAATTGTATATTACGCTTAGAGTACATACTGCTTTAAATATTAAGAAAATATGTTTAATTTTAAAGATTTTTTTTCTTCATTTTAATTTTATTAAACGATCGGTGTATGTGTGTGTGTTTTATTTTTGATTTGCTAGTTGTATCTCAAGTAAGTGTTGTGTTTAAGTACAGAACTTGTAGATACAAATAAGTTCTGGTCTGTGTTTTTTGTTTATCACAATTTTCATTTTCTTTTTGCTCTTCTTATTTTGGTCGTTTAAATTGCAATTTATTCATTGAATTTAATTTTCAATTTTATTTACATTTTGATGATTGTAAATTAACTCTGACGACAAGTTTATAAAAGAATGAAAAGTGAAAAAAACGATAATAAAAACTAGCTCAACAAATATATTGTGTATAGAACTGAAAATGTAGACGACGTTTTATGAAGGAGGTCTGAAAAAAAATTTTGAATTTTATTAGAAATTCACTTATTTAGTTAGTGACATTAAGTTGTACGTAAACGTTGCTCACTTTTGTGTGTTGTTGCTGTTGTTGTTGTTGTACTAATCGTTTGTCACTTAAAGTTAAACTTAAATAAATTAGGATTAAAACCCCAGACAATTAAGTAAATGTTTAGAAAATTAAGCTTAACTAGTAATGTACCTATTAATTAGACTATATTCATTAATTGTCTGAGTATTTACACTGTAAGAAAAGTTATTGACCCAAATGTAAGTAGCAGAAAAGCTGTTTTTAAATCTCCTATACTTAAGGACTATTATATAGACTATAGCTATTGACTAGCGAGTATGTAGACTCTTACTTTAGATAAATATTCATTCGATTGTATTGACCACTTACATCTAATCCTAAGCTATTTATCTTTAGTGCAAATGTCTATCGGGCAGCACTTCTTATTTATCATAATAATTCATCTAGAGAATACAAATCTATTAGAATTGTTTTTATTATTTTTCAAAATCATTTCAAAACACGTACAATAAACGCAATTAAATTACTAATATAGAAATCTATAAATATTTTACATATAAAGGTGTGATTTTAGAAAAGGGCGTAGAAACTATAAAAAAACGAATCCTATTATAGTTATACATAATTAAATAGAAAATTGTTTGTATTTTGTAGCCACTGTTCAAGTATAAATATATGATGCAAGTATCTAAAAATAATCTTTATGAATTAAATATTTTTCTTTAATGAATCTATCATTCGACTATGGAATCTTAAGTCACCCAACAATAGAGATACTAATCTCTTGACTATAGTGAGTTCATGTTCAGTTCTAGATCAGTTCTAGTTCAGTTCTAGTTCAGTTCTAGTTCAGTTCTAGTTCAGTTCTAGTTCAGTTCTAGTTCAGTTCTAGTTCAGTTCTAGTTCAGTTCTAGTTCAGTTCTAGTTCAGTTCTAGTTCAGTTCTAGTTCAGTTCTAGTTCAGTTCTAGTTCAGTTCTAGTTCAGTTCTAGTTCAGTTCTAGTTCAGTTCTAGTTCAGTTCTAGTTCAGTTCTAGTTCAGGTCTAGTTCCATAGTATTTCGGCTATTGAGACTATAGTTACTCGGCTATGGAGCCTTGACTATAGAAACTGTAGCCTCTGTAGTCTCTCGACAATAGAGACTTTTGCAACTATAGTCACTAGACTATAGGGCGACTGTAGTATCAGTGTCAAACAAGAATATACAAATAAGTTTTTAATAAAAAATCCAACATTTCGACTATCTTTAACTAAAAGTTATTAAAACTTTATCCCAATATATAAATATATTTATCTTTTCAAAAAAAAAAAAAAAACTACAAAACAGCTGTAACAACAATAACTTGACAAATAATAACTTGTTGTAAAAAATACATAACAATTTCTTAAGCATTTTTTAAAACTGTAGGACCAATTGTGTGTTCCTTTCTTTTTTTGCTTATATTTTATAAAAGAAAGATTTAACGTTGTTCATTTCAATCTTGTCAAGTTGCATTTGTCCATTTGTATATTTTTTTTATTATATTTGGCCCCACCGCCCCTTTTATAACAGACAGCAACGAAAAAAGTACTTACTTCAACTGGTTTCTGTTATTACTATTTGTTGTTATTATATGATTGTAGTTGTTGTATTTTCTGTTATTTTTTTGGATTTAAGTAGTTACTAAAAAGACATCTTCGGAGAAATTTTTATATAGATTTTTTACGGCCCAAAAGGAGAAACTTCATGCCACAAACGTTCAATCAAGATGCGTTGCATACAGAAACATTGATGCTGTGGAGCAGTAATATTTCTCAATGCTTTACAGCGTAATAAATACAAAAAAAAAACTGACAGACAGACAGTCGGGCGGTTTGCCCGACCAACTGAAAAAAATCTCTTTAATGTTTCCATAAAAATTGTTAAACATAAACATTTGTACTTAATATGTATTGAAATGTTTGTCTGAGTGTTTAGTAACTTTTGAAATTATTGTAAAGATTTGTTTCTTTTTTTTGTATAAAAGAAGATACAAGTTGCAGATACACCTGATTTATATTCACATAAACACATACTGATTCAAACCCTGCAGTCATGAGTGAAGGTCCTCTTTGGGATTTAGCAATATAACAAACTATTTACAACTAAGGAGAGTCTAAGGGAAAGTAAATTGACTTTACTTTGAATCTTTCCAAATATAATCTATCTCCTAGATTACTAAGGAACGCTAAAGTGAAAATCAATCATGTTTCAAACTTATTAACAGAAATTAGTAAAAGGGATCTATTGACTTCTTACAGAACTACTGGGTATATGTATGTAAATTTCACAAAAATAAAAATAGTTTTTCGATGAAATGTTTATAATAACTTATGTATCATGTATGTATGTATGTATGTATGTATGTATGTATGTATGTATGTATGTATGTATGTATGTATGTATGTATGTATGTATGTATGTAGTATTTCGCATTATTATTCTTTCGAAATCCAATGGACCTTAAAGTTTATAATCATCGAAGTTTAATTATGTTTATGCTAAATGATCTTTATATTGAAATTAACCCTTTAACGAAAGAGAAAGTAAAAATCTGACCTTTAGGGCAATATTATGAGTATTGCGATAGTTATTACATTAATGACTGGAAAATTAATGATCTGTTAATAAAATTTTCTATTTCTAGTTAAAAGACACTAACCGTCAGATATTTAAAAAAAAAAACCTATAGGAAAAGTTTGTTAGTTATGGATCAGTTCCAATTTAGTTCCAGTTCTGTTATAGTTTACTTCTAGTTCAGTTAAGGTAAAGTTATAGTTTAGTTCCAGTTCAGTTCTAGTTCAGTTCAAGTTCAGTTCTAGTTAAGTTCTAGTTCAGTTCTAGTTCAGTTCTGGTTCAGTTCTAGTTCAGTTCTAGTTCAGTTCTAGTTCAGTTCTAGTTCAGTTCTAGTTCAGTTCTAGTTCAGTTCTAGTTCAGTTCTAGTTCAGTTCTAGTTCAGTTCTAGTTCAGTTCTAGTTCAGTTCTAGTTTAGTTCTAGTTCAGTTCTAGTTCAGTTCTAGTTCTAATTCAATTCAATTTCTAGTTCAATTCAAGTTCAGTTCTAATTCAGTTCAAGTTCAGTTCTAATTCAGTTCTAGTTCAGTTCTTATTCAGTTCTTATTCAGTCCTCATTCAGTTGTAGTTCAATTCAGTGCAGTTCTAGTTCAGTTCAAGGTCATTAAAAAATAAGGTCGAATAATTTACCCATTAATATGATCATTAGTGTTTATGTGTGGCTATGATGTGATCGTTTTGTAAAATTTTGAATACATTTGTCGAGAAGCATCTTTAAATTAAATCAGTTTTTTAAGACTTTAAAAAAAAACTGATAAGAAAATGTTTGAAAAGATAATTGAAAATTAAAAACTTACGCTGTTGCTGAACCACCACGCGGCATTTTGTTGAGATGACGATCGCGCATTTACACAAAACAAAATAATGTTTTATTTTTTGTATAAATTGGTTTTTATGTTTTTCTGTTAAATTTTCTTTTAAATAATTTTCTTTAATTTTTCTCTTAAATACGTTTTGAAAAGATTTTCTATTATTCAAATAAGAAAAGTTGGCAAAATTTGTGAAAAACAAAGACACTGTCTCTCATTCAATAATAAACTTAAAAAAATTAGAAAGAAAACTGTTGTATAGACGTCATTAAATTAATAATCTTGACGTTGATGATGATTATGATTATTCAACTAAAATTAAATATATTTTCGCATCATTTAAAAACAAATATTTTCAAACACACTGAATTTAAAAAAAGGAAATTCCACGACTTTTGTTGAATTTTTCTATAAATAAATTTTAGGCGTTTTTTTTTCTTATTTGTCGTTTTATTTGTTTTTGTTGTTTTATTAATTTCAATTTAAACACACTTAACTAATAATTTCCGTTAGTAACATATTTTTGTGTTAAATATCCGTAGTTAACAAAAATTTTGTTTGAATAATTTGTATCTGTAGCATCACGAAAATTAATAAATTTTATTCATAAAAAAATGTAAGTGTTTAAGTTAGTATTAAGTAATAATAAAAAAAAACAATTCAAAAACTACCACATTAGCAACAACAACACAAATTGGAAATTATAACAAATTAACAAAAGAATTATTAGCATATACTTGTATCTATCAGATACATTTGTTTATATACATATGTATGTATTTTAGTATCTACGTTGTGTTTTTGAGAACTTGCATGTTACGAATAGCGAATAATTTCATTTAGTAGTTGTTGCTGATCACTACACTGCTGCTACTGCTAGCAATTTCTGTTGTTGTTTCAAAGGAGGTGACAGACAATGTTTTGGGCGTCAGTGTGAGGGATAAAGAATGTGGTGGCTGATTGTACGGTTATAGATAGAAAAACTCTAGGCGCGTCAAATAAACAATAACAATTGATAAATGTAAAAAAAACATACTGTGAGACAAAACTAATCAATGATCGTGATAATGATGATACCAATGATTACTTTCTGTTTTACCCACATACTCTTCTCACAATTGCTAATTGTTAGACAGTTATTGGTTGGAGGAAAATGTAGTTTCTCGAGATAGAATTTTACTATTTCTAAAACTAAAGTAAAACTGGAACTGAACTGAACTGAACTAGAACTGAACTAGAACTAGAACTGAACTAGAACTGAACTAGAACTGAACTGAACTAGAACTGAACTAGAACTGAACTAGAACTGAACTAGAACTGAAC
>NC_060954.1:54759393-54761081 GCF_022045245.1 Lucilia cuprina
CAGTTCTAGTTCAGTTCTAGTTCAGTTCTAGTTCAGTTCTAGTTCAGTTCTAGTTCAGTTCTAGTCCAGTTCTAGTCCAGTTCTAGTTCAGTTCTAGTTCAGTTCAAGTTCAGTTCTAGTTGAGTTCTGTTCTAGTTCTGTTCTATAGTCTAGTCCATAGTCCATAAACTAGTCATAAACAATATAAAAGGCTAGTCAATTATTCCTAAGGAATGCTATAGCTAATATTACTCTGATATACAATCACTATTTTCTAAAGCGGATAATTTATTTAAATTTCAATAAACTTTTACGGTACACACCACAAATACATAGTTAAGACACAAACCTTAAACACCAAATAACGGAACCATTATAGTTGATCATACCGTCTCACGCTGTAACGGTTAACAGAAAACTGTTAACTTAACAGCTACGTGAAAAAAAAAACTAAAAACAGTTGTACTGTTAAAATTTAGTAACGTCTCCTCCAGCCTCCACGATCGTAGAAAATAAACAAGTGAAGACGAAGTGAAAACCTCAACACAATCCAAGAAAAACATTCAAATAAACAAACACAACGATTAAAAATAAAAAATATTTTTAGCTGCTGAATATGAGAAGAACTACTATTGATCAGACCCAGCAGTAGCTTACGATCACTGTTAATTTGTCAAGTACTTTATCCATGGCAAGGCATTAGTATCGATTCAGTTAGCTAGTGAAGTTCGTGCAGTAATGATCGCTTAACGGGAAAAAAATTTTAATTTTGATTTTTAAATATTTCAAATAACAACGGTATTGGTGCGTTCGTTTATACTTTCGTTTAATTTATTTAAAAAAAAAACTAATCTACTGGAAAACACAAAACGTAAACAAATAATTAAATATAATTTTTTTTGAGACAGAGTGTGTGCTTTTTTAAATTTTTAAGAAACACAAAAAGAAAACAACAACCTGCGGATTCAAGTGTTGTGTTCCTAAATTAAATAAATACACAGTTTTTCTAATAATTATTGTGAAAATAAATAAAATAAATTCACCTGATACATTTAATGTTTTTTGTAATTATTTGCAAATTTTTTGTTTGAAAATTTATCGTTGTATGTGTAGCAGCTAAATAAATAAATTTAAAACTGAAGCTTCAGTTAATTTTATTAACGGTTTTAAATAATTGGTGGCAGGAAGGGACTTTTCACTTGAACAGTGCGAAGAGTGAATAAAAAATGATTTTAATTAATATTGTATTTTTTATTAATAATTTCCCAAGAAGTTGTGATTTAAGAGTTGTATTAATTGATAAATTTAAAATTTTAATTTCTTGTGAAACAAAGAAATAGTTTTTAGGTTTTTTTATTTGTTGTTTGCAAAAACAAATTAACATTAACAATATCAGTGGCTGAGAATGTTTTACATAGATATATACATATGTACATACATATTAATGCGGGAATGAAAATTATACTATTAGTTAGGGGTAAGAGTTCTTTGCCAAAACTAGTCTGGCACAGTTGAGTTCTAGTTCAGTCAAGTTCAGTTCTAGTTCACTTCTACTTCAGTTCTAGTTGAGTTCTAGTTGAGTTCTAGTTGAGTTCTAGTTGAGTTCTAGTTCAGTTCTAGTTCAGTTCTAGTTCAGTTCTAGCTCAGTTCTAGTTTAGTTCTAGTTCAGTTCTAGTTCAGTTCTAGTTCAGTTCTAGTTCAGTTCTAGT
>NC_060954.1:54761181-54761428 GCF_022045245.1 Lucilia cuprina
ACTAGAACTGAACTAGAACTGAACTAGAACTGAACTAGAACTGAACTAGAACTGAACAAGAACTGAACTAGAACTGAACTAGAACTCAACTAGAACTGAACTAGAACTCAACTTGAACTCAACTAGAACTCAACTAGATCTCAACTAGAACTTAACTAGAACTGAACTAGAACTGAACTAGAACTGAACTAGAACTGAACTAGAACTGAACTAGAACTGAACTAGAACTGAACTAGAACTGAACTAG
>NC_060954.1:54761652-54768261 GCF_022045245.1 Lucilia cuprina
ACTAGAACTGAACTAGAACTGAACTAGAACTGAACTAGAACTGAACTAGAACTGAACTAGAACTGAACTAGAACTGAACTACAACTGAACTAGAACTGAAGTAGAACTAGAACTGTTAGTTAGTTAGTTAGTTAGTTAGTTAGTTAGTTAGTTAGTTAGTTAGTTAGTTAGTTAGTTAGTTAGTTAGATAGTTAGTTAGTTAGTTAGTTAGTTAGTTAGTTAGTTAGTTAGTTAGTTAGTTAGTTAGTTAGTTAGTTAGTTAGTTAGTTAGTTAGTTAGTTAGTTAGTTAGTTAGTTAGTTAGTTAGTTAGTTAGTTAGTTAGTTAGTTAGTTAGTTAGTTAGTTAGTTAGTTAGTTAGTTAGTTAGTTAGTTAGTTAGTTAGTTACTTCCTTAATACTTATCACTTTTAACGTTTGCAGACCTAAATTCCAATAGAATTAAGTTGAGAATAATTCACAATAACCTTAGTAAAGGCCTATTTCTTTGGCATAAACAAAACTATTGTTATTTAATTTTTAAAATTATTTTACTTTTCTATTTTCGTCATAAATTTTCATCGCAATTTACAAGTTATATACAACTTTTGTCATTTATTTAAAACCTCTAAAGTTCAAACTTATTTAATTCAATTAGCAACTGTAAAGAGAGTCAAGAGTTCTTTTCTTTTAAATTTATTTTTTTACACAAAATCATGACATTTTTTTAAATAAAGTAATTATTTATTATGTTTATTTAATTTGTCCATTATAGTAATTTGTTTTTTTTTTCTGTTTCTAAATTATGTTAAAAACAAACATGTTTGCATTAACATATTAATTTTCTCCACTGAAAGTGAAATTATTTTCATATTTATTGCATATTTGCATTATAATGTTAATTGAGATTCTGGGTTGAATGAATTTTAAAGAAATGCTTATTTACGTAAATGAAGAAAACTTTTCATTAACATTTTGTTTAAATGTGCAATTTACATTATTACTATCTATAATGGAGGTGAATGGTTCAAAATAATTAAAGGCAATTAAAATTTAATAAAAAGATTTATTTGCTTATAGAGAAGAGATTTAGAGAATAAATTAAATATTTATGCAGAGAATTTTGTTAAAAAAATTGAAAAAACTAAATATTTGTTACTGTTTAACTAATTCACCACAAACTACTTTGATTTTAGGCGATCATCTGTCAAAACATTAATCGATGATCTTTTCTAGCTTTATATTGAATTTTTCTGAATTTTAAACAAGAATCTTTCCTTTTTCTCCTATCTATTGTGAATTATAATAAATTTTTAACATTAACTTTCCAAACATAAACGTCGATCGTTTAAACTTATTCAATATTCTTTCTATAATTGAATCAATGATCATTCTTAACTTTATTGTAAATTATTTTTCCATAATCAAAGATATTTCATAAACATTATTGTGAATCTTTTTAAACTCCATTAGAATATTTTTACTTTACTCAAGAAAGTTTTCTTACATTATTGTGAATCATTGATCATAATTTGATCATAGATCATTTAAACTTAATCGTGAATCTTTTTAAACTTTAATAGCGGATTTGTAAGAACTTAATCATAGATCTTTTACATGACCATTTTAATCTCAACATTTAATTCATGATTTTTTAAATTTCATTTGCTGATCATTACTAACATGATTGTGAATCTTTCTTACTTTGGAATATGAATCTTTCCAACATTTTTTGATATTTTTTCTAAGCTTCAATCGATGATCTATACCAACATTATTGTCAATTATACAAAATTCTTAACATTAGAGAATCTTTTAAAACTCCATTACAATCTGTCTTTTTAATTAATGATCTTTCTTTAGTTCACTCAATGATCATTTCTAATTTTATTGTGAATCATTCATCCATGATCAATTTCATTGTGAATCATTCATCATCTTTAAATTACATTCGAATATTTTTACTTGACTCAGGAAAGTTTTCTTACGTTATTGTGAATCATTGATCATAGTTCATTTAAACTTAATCGTGAATCTGTTTAAACTTTAATAGCGAATCGGTAAGAACTTAATCATAGATCTTTTAAATGTCCATTTGAGTATTAATATTTAATTCATGATATTTTAAATAACAATCGCTGATCATTACTAACATAATAGTGAATCATTCTAATTTTGAAATATGAATCTTTCTAACATTATTTGATGTTATTTCTAAACTTTAATCGATGATCTATCCCAACTTTATTGTGAATGATACAATTTTAAACATTAAGTTTCCAAAGGTGGACCTTTTAAAACTCTATTAGAACTTTTCTTTAAATTCTTGATCTTTCTAAAATTCAATCAGGGATAATTTCTAATTTTCTTGGGAATCATTTATAAATTGATCATGGATCTTTCAAAACGTAATTGTGTATCTTATTAATAACCATTTGAATCTTTTCACTTAACTCAAGAAAGTTTTCTTACGTTATTGTGAATCATTGATAATTTGATCATAGATCATTTAAACTTAATCGTGAATCGTGTTCACTTGAATCTCAACATTTAATTGATGATTTTTTAAAATTCATTTGCTGATCATAACTAACATGATTATGAATCATTCTTATTTTGAAAAATCATGGATCATGGATTTTTTGGAAGGAACTTTGTTTACGTTATTGTGAATCATTGATAATTTGATAATACATAATTTTAAATTTAATCGTGAATCTGTCTAAACTTTAATAGCGAATCTGTAAGATCCTTTTTTTTCATTTGGACCAGCACTTCGGGGATGACCCCTACTTATGCTAAGCATTGTGTTGGAACTAGAAAAATAGGTTGTGGGAAGGAGGTTAAAGGGAGTAGTATTTGTGGACATTTGATTTAAATCTTCTTATATCGAAAGTGTCAGGGAATACCTCTGCAGGAAGTTTATTCCACATACGAACAGTGCGGCTGAAGAATGAATTTTCCCTGTAATGTGTTGTGCGGTCCACTGGCCAATCTAACACAAATGGGTGTGTTCTTGAAGAAAGACGTGTGTTGCGCAAGAATATTGGGGTATTGGGAACAAGTTCCATAATTTCATTGTAGTATCGATAGAACAGTGAAATTCACCCCACGTTGCGACGGTGCTCCAGTGAATCAATTGAGTTGGATACCCTACTGTCACCGATAAGTAACTTCGCCCTCTCCTGTAAGCGGTCGAGTAGCTCCAAAATAGACGGCCCATACATGAGAGTTGTATACCATTTTTGGTCGGATATAAGTGGTGTAAATAGTAAAAAGATCAGATAGAGTGATCCGTTTAAAAAAACCGAAACACTTGAATGCTTCATTTAAAACTTGAAAAATGTGTTTAGTCCAGCGGACATCGCACTGAAATTTTATGCCCAGAACATCAAGATTAAATGACCGATCTTTAAAAATTGAAGATTTAAGAAATTTTTCTGGATCTTTTTAAAATTTACTAAAACTTTTTCATAAACTTCAGTCGCGTGACCTAATAATGACATATAGACACCGATTAAATTTTAACTAAGACCCCCTTTAAGATGCAATTAAGACTCTCTGCTTTTATTAAAATTTGTTTTGAAATTTATTTTAAAATAATCATTTTTTCTTCTGCAAACGAAATGACTTGTTTAAAAAGTCTCAATATTTTTGGAAGAACTTCTCGTTACAGCAAGGATTATGATCGTAACATGTCTTTTAATCAAGATTTTGTTAAAGAATTAAATACCGTCATGCGACAGGGCCAGCGTAGAACAAGTCCCATGTAGGCCAATTAATAAATATTACAAATTAGAAATAAATTTAAAAAATAAAATACAATATTTTTCCTTAAATTTCAGACGCTATGAAGAAGATCCCGAAAATGCCTGGCATTGTGGTTCCTGGTTTGAATATCTCTTAATTGTCATCTTATCCACCATACTGTTGGTGGGTGTATTGGTGTTGACTTTATTTTGGGTTATATTCTATAGGGGTGGCTTTGCTTGGTCGGAAAATCCTGAATTGCAATTTAATTTACATCCTGTTTTAATGGTTGCTGGTTTCATAACATTCTCTGGATTTTGTAAGTTGATATCGAGCTAATAATTATACACAATTGTAATTATATGTAATTTTTTTTTCTTTTTTGAAATTTCAGCCATTCTTTTGTACCGTCTGTGCCGTTGTTTGAAACACATTTATGTTAAACTGGTTCACATGCTATTCCATGCCTGTGCCATACCATGTATTGCTTTGGGATTTTTGTCTGTGTTCGATTCGCACAATCTATCAGAGCCTCCCAAGCCAAACTTCTATAGTTTGCACACATGGTTGGGTTTCGTGACAATGGGCATGTTTGTAATGCAATTTGTCATCGGTTTCTTCAGGTTGGTTTATTTATTTTTAATCTGGTTAAAACGAGCGATTGTTAAATCAATTTTTTTTTTTGACTTGATCTTTATTGATGATTATGATGTTGAAGATGTTGTCATTCTATTGTTGTTTTAATTTTGTGTAATATTGAATTTTTTTCGCTTCATTTTTTGGTTTTATTATAGCTTTTTGATTTTATTATGTTGTGAGAATCGCACTTACAACTGTCGTGCGACCATGGTACCAATACATGCCAGTTTTGGTTTGGCCAATTTTATGATGGCTATTGCCACCTGTGTTACTGGTCTGGTGGAAAAGGAACGTCAACTGGTGAGCGGTGAAAATGGTGAAAATGCACTAAGGTATGCGGACCTATAACCAGACCTGAACTAGAACTGAACTAGAACTGAATTAGAACTGAATTAGAACTGAACTAGAACTGAACTAGAACTGAACTAGAACTGAACTAGAACTGAACTAGAACTGAACTAGAACTGAACTAGAACTGAACTAGAACTGAACTAGAACTGAACTAGAACTGAACTAGAACTGAACTAGAACTGAACTAGAACTGAACTAGAACTGAACTAGAACTGAACTAGAACTGAACTAGAACTGAACTAGAACTGAACTAGAACTGAACTAGAACTGAACTAGAACTGAACTAGAACTAAACTAGAACTGAACTAGAACGGAACCAGAACTAAACTAGAACTTAACTAGAACTGAACTAGAACTGAACTAGAACCGAACTAGAACCGAACTAGAACCGAACTAGAACCGAACTAGAACTGAACTAGAACTGAACTAGAACTGAACTAGAACTGAACTAGAACTGAACTAGAACTGAACTAGAACTGAACTAAAACTGAACTAGAACTGAACTAGAACTAAACTAGAACTGAACTAGAACTGAACTAGAACTGAACTAGAACTGAACTAGAACTGAACTAGAACTGAACCAGAACTAAATTAAAACTAAACTAGGACTAATTTTTGTTATTATTCTTTCCAGTACTCGAAATTCCGAAATCGAACATTATATTATGAACTCTCTGGGCATTGTTTTGGTGGCCTTAGGAATTATAGTTTCCGTAGCTGTTAGACGATCAAATGCTCCAGCCACTGCCAAAGTCTATGTAACTGAACGAATTTAAGTTCATCGACCGCAACAAGAAAAAAGACATGATTATCTACAATTTCAAGGACTTAGTCCTATGAACCAACAACCAATTATACTTCTAATACCACCATCACCACCCCATTCTTTGATTTGAATCGGAATCAAAGAAATGTCTTTTGTTGATTAAAAATTTAAAAAAAATATTTTGTTATTGTATGATTTTATTTAAATGTTTATTTTACATAGTAAATATAAAATATAATATAATCTTGTTTTTCATTATTTCCAAATTAAATAAAAATAAATATTACAAGAAATAAGCTAAAACGCATATCTAAACAATTAAAAAAAATAATCAAAAAATTATGCCAAAAATTAAAAAAAAAAGAAAATTGGAAAAATTTTTACATAAATTATAATCAAAATATTATATAACTAGTAAATAATAAATATACATGAATACATAATAAAAATATATATATAGAAAATTATGTTGTCTTTTATCTATTTGGTTTTAAAATGTTATTTTTCAAATTTCTAAATTAAAGATTTGTCTTAAGTAGTTTGTATCTAGATGTGTTATTTTACTAGAATCTCTTTAATCTCTCATATATATCCTTTTGTAAACATAGCAAATAAAAGAACCACAATTTTTCCAAAAATTTAAATGCACAAAACTAAACCAGTTCAAAAATTATTATAAAAATATTATAACAAAAAAAATTGCCACAAATTATTACTAATATTTAAGAAATAATTGTAGTTTATTTTTATGATTTTATTATGTGTTTTTATTTTTACTATTTTTGTGTTTTTGTAAAACAATCTACAACAACAAAATATTTGCTAAGACATTATTAAAACAAAATCATAAATAATTATTATACAATTATTAATAATAATAAACAATTATTTATTTTAAATGGAACTTTTGTAAAATAATTTTGATAAATGGAACAAATTTAAAAGAAAATATATATTTTTTTGGTAAGTAGAACTGAATTAGAACAAAACTAGTACTGAACTAGTTCTGTACTAGAACGGAACTAGAACTGAAATAAAACTGAACTAGAACTGAACTAGAACTGAACTAGAACTGAACTAGAACTGAACTAGAACTGAACTAGAACTGAACTAGAACTGAACTAGAA
>NC_060954.1:54768361-54769470 GCF_022045245.1 Lucilia cuprina
TAGTCTATAGTCTAGTCTATAGTCTAGTCTATAGGCTAGTCTATATTTTAGTCTGTAAATTAGACTATTTTTATTTTTATGAAAAATATTCAATTAAAATTATTTTTTTACAATTTTCATCTTCATTTTGGCCACTTTTCCCCTTAACTTAATATCCTAATGTATTAAATCCCTTTATTTAATATTTAATTTCCCAACAGCTCGATATTTCCTCTACAAATAAATATTCCCTGTAACAATTTCAGTTTACACTCGGCCGCTACTTAAATAACACGTTTTAATCCGTCATTGTTATCGAAATTATTTATTTAATGCAGTAAAAGTGTTTTAAAATTTATAAAATATCAAGTTTTAGAATGTAATTTAATGAAATTTTTATAAAAATCAACAAAAATCAGTGTTAAAATATAGTTTTTCATTGAAATAAATCGGTGAAAGAAGAAAAAAGCTTGAAGAAAAAATGTGTATACGCAAAAGTGTATTCTAATTGTTTTTGTATTTTGTGGTTCTTAGCTGTTGTTGTTGGTTTTCTTTTTCACTACTCAAAAGCCTTTTGCGCATTGGTATGTGTGTGTGTCTTTATTTGTTGATTGAGTGCAAGGGCGAAGTTCTTTAATATAATTATGTCAATTGTTAAGCTGTTGTTGTTATTGGCGTTAAAGCTTTTGCATCATATTTAAAAGGTAGAGAATCTTAATTTTTCCGTAAAATGAAAACGAATGTAGAGCGGAGTTGCCATTTGTTTAAATATTGTTAATAAAACGGTTCGAGAACGGTTTAAATTAAAAAACTGAATTATGTGTATATATGCAAATAATAACTACAAAAAAGGTGAGTGAAATAATTAAACATTTCGATCGAAAATTTACACAAAGATTTATTATATTAAATATTTCATAAAACACATTTCTATGAACAATTTTCGTGCGTTTGTAGGTTAAATAAAAAATTTAATTTAAAATTTTAAAAAATTAATCAGTTCTACTTTAGTTCTAGTTCATTTCTAGTTCAGTTCAGATCTAGTTCAGTTCTAGTTCAGTTCTAGTTCAGTTCTAGTTCAGTTCTAGTTCAGTTCTAGTTCAGTTCTAGTTCAGTTCTAGTTCAGTTCT
>NC_060954.1:54769570-54777070 GCF_022045245.1 Lucilia cuprina
AACTAGAACTGAACTAGAACTGAACTAGAACTGAACTAGAACTGAACTAGAACTGAACTAGAACTGAACTAGAACTGAACTAGAACTAAACTAGAATTGAACTAGAACAGAACTAGAATTAAACTAGAAATGAACTAGATCCGGTAGCTTCTTTTATAAATATCCTAATGTTATGGTCAAATATTTTGTAAATAATTGGTATTATTTGCAGGGTTTCAATTTTTTTTAATATAATGTTGTCTTTCAAAGTCATTAAAGTCTGCTTCTCAGTCACTCATATTGACAGTTACTTGTTTTATATGAAATCGAATAATCGTTTACTCTAAACTTTTCAATAGGCGTTGTTGCACTTGTTGCCTCATTCATCAAATAGTTTAACGTATTAGCTCTTTTGCAATTTCTTGTTTTTTTATAGAGTCAATATGTATATGGAAGCCATAGTGGCCCAAGTACTTCCTGCTTTTCTTTATGTTTTTTTCTGTTTTTATTAACAATGTATCTGTCTGTTGCACTTCATTAAATTTTGCGTGTGAGATATTTTAATTACAATTGGCAAGTGTCTAGGAGTAATTAAATTTGAACGTACGATTTTAAAAATAAACATATTGTATGAATAATATAAATAATATTGAACTTGAGCTTAAAATGAAATATGTGCTAGTGGAAAGAAAACTAAATTATATGAAGATAGAATTTTAAAACACAAGTTTATAAAAGAAGAAAATGTTTTCCCCTGTGCCACGTTGCGGCGTTGGATAACAATAGAAAATTCTATATAGAGAGAAGCTAATTTTCTATAAAAGAAAGAAAATTTATGGAAATTTTTCTATAAAATAGGAAAACTTATCAAAATTTTTCTATAAATTTTCAAAAGTTTAAATTTTCAAGTTTAACTTCTCGCATACTTCCCCTCTTTTCAAAAAAAACTGCAGTTAATAGTTTTTTACATAACACTACGCGCATGCGCACCTAAATTATAAACCATAGTAAAGACCCCATAGGAAATATTAAGCAGACAAGAAAAACACAACTTCCTTATAGGTTTGTAGCACAAGTGTAGGAGTACGATTAAAAAATATTAATAATTAAATTTATAAAACAAAAATCACATAAAACAGTAAAAGGCAAGAAAGACATCCCAACTCCAGTTTACGCACATGGAACCATGCTACCAAACTGACAAATACTACATTTATTCCAACAAATACTTTGTATTACAGTTTCATACATACATATATGAATGAGTCGTATATAAACCCCGAACTTTATGAGGAAATAGTTTAATATTAATTTCCAAACCTCTTTATTTGGTCACTCACGTAGTTTGCCAACTTTTTTTTTTATTGTTTTTCATTAATTTGTTTGTATTGAAAACTGCTAATAATAATATTTACATAGTTTATTTATACTTTTACGAATATTAAAATAAAAATTTTGTTGTATTTATTTGTCACTTGGAATTGTTAATTAACTTATATGCATTTTGTTAGTGTTTTTTCCCAAACGTTATAGTAAATTTTATTTAAAAGCATTTAAAGATATAATCCCCAAAAAAAAGACAACAAAAAATTCGCAATAAACTATTTTATAATATTTAAATCCGAAATACCACTACAGCGAATTTAATTTTAAATTGTTGTAAACAAATATCGGCCTAAATTTAAACAGCATTATGTTAAATTGTTTGTCATCATCATCATCGTCATCGACGACAAATACTTTTTTGAAAACCTGTCTTTCGGTCATCTGTTTGTTTTTACTCTTAATGGATAGTGCTTATGCAGTGGGCTTTGGTCGTTGTCCTAAATATCCTTCGATGCCTAAATTTAATATGAGCAGGGTAAGTAGAAATAGAATTAAAATTTTCTACAGAAATAAATTTTAACGAAAAACATTTAATGAAATATGAAAAGAACTAAACTAGAAATAAACTAGAACTGAACTAGAACTGAACTAGAACTGAACTAGAACTGAACTAGAACTGAACTAGAACTGAACTAGAACTGAACTAGAACTGAACTAGAACTGAACTAGAATTGAACTAGAACTGAACTAGAACTGAACTAGAACTGAACTAGAACTGAACTAGAACTGAACTAGAACTGAACTAGAACTGAACTAGAACTGAACTAGAACTGAACTAGAACTGAACTAGAACTGAACTAGAACTGAACTAGAACTGAACTAGAACTGAACTAGAACTGAACTAGAACTGAACTAGAACTGAACTAGAACTAAATGGATTTTAAAATTATTTTATTAAAAATAAACATTAAAACAAATTTCTTAAAAAATTAAATTTTTCCTAAATTATTTATAAAAAAATCCGTCTTAAAAAATTAAACTTATCATTGCCCCTTTGATTTTTACAAGTTTTTGATCAGAACTACGAATTCGAAGAAGGTCGCTTCAAACAGAAATCAGTTATATTGAAAAAAAAAACAACTAAGAACATTGACCCTTATTGGTTCGCTTTATTCTTTCAGAAGTCTTGCTTAATCTTTAAAATGCATTTTAATGTTTTATTTTAATATTTATTTTCTTTAATAAAAAATTTATCTGTTTTACAAACAGCAGCTGCTAAAAGTATAAATGCCCAATAAATAATTCAACATGATTAATAGTCAAGGACCAGATATTTATGCCTAAAATGTATAATGATTAATAAAAATTTACTAAACATATGTTGTGACGTTTCTAAAAAAAACATTTATAAAGATCATTTAATAAACTGGTTTAAAAAAATCAGTTTTATTATAATTTTATGTGTCTGTTTTTATTTAATTTTCTGTTAAACTTTGTTCTCAATTGTGTTTTCACTTTCTCAGAATTGAATTTCAAATGTGAATGCATTAAAAATTGTGTACCCATTTGATAACAGAGCTGTAATGTTAGAGTATACCCTACGTTAGGTGTTGTTTTAATTGATTAAACTATGGACTTTTAACTTACGTACGTATGTAGATATGTACTTATCTTTTCAATAATATATGAACCAGTCTATTATGAAGGAATATGTGTACCAGTAGACCAGTCTACCTACTAGTTTACTCGTTAGTTTTTTTTTATAGTATATAGTCTATGGATTAGTCTAGGAACTTATCTATTGACAGATCTAGTTTTTTGACTACTCTAGTAGTCTTTTTACTAGTCTATTTGGTATGAGACTATAATCTGGTGATTTACTTATTGTTCAGACTATTGGTCAGGATAATTTACTTTGACACCAACTAGTCTCTTGACTAGTTTATGGACTAGTTGGTAGTCCATTGATTAGTTTATCGATCGGTTATCGACTGGTTTTAGTTAGTGAGTTATTGACTAGTCTATTTGGTAGTGTGGCTATTAGCCAATTGTTCACTCTATTATATTAACTAAATTATGGACTACTAACTAGTCTCTTGTCTAGTCCATTGATTAGTTTATTGACTATTCATATATGACATTTATTTAGTTAGTTAGTTCGGTAGTTAGTTAGTTGGATAGATAGATAGATAGATAGATAGATAGATAGATAGATAGATAGATAGATAGATAGATAGATAGATAGATAGATAGATAGATAGATAGATAGATAGATAGATAGATAGATAGATAGATAGATAGATAGATAGATAGATATAGATAGATAGATAGATAGATAGATAGATAGATAGATAGATAGATAGATAGATAGATAGATAGATAGATAGATAGATAGATAGATAGATAGATAGATAGATAGATATAGATAGATAGATATAGATAGATAGATAGATAGATAGATAGATAGATAGATAGATAGATAGATAGATAGATAGATAGATAGATAGATAGATAGATAGATAGATAGATAGATAGATAGATAGATAGATAGATAGATAGATAGAGAGATAGTAAGATAGTTGGTTAGTAAGTTAGTTAGTTCGTTAGTTAGTTAGTTAGTTAGTTAGTTAGTTAGTTAGTTAGTTAGTAAGTTAGTTAGTAAGTTAGTTAGTTAGTTAGTTATTTAGTTAGTTATTTAGTTATTTAGTTATTTAGTTATTTAGTTATTTAGTTATTTAGTTATTTAGTTATTTAGTTATTTCGTTATTTAGTTATTTAGTTATTTAGTTATTTAGTTATTTAGTTATTTAGTTATTTAGCTATTTAGTTATTTAGTTATTTAGTTATTTAGTTATTTAGTTATTTAGTTATTTAGTTATTTAGTTATTTAGTTATTTAGTTATTTAGTTATTTAGTTATTTAGTTATTTAGTTATTTAGTTATTTAGTTATTTAGTTATTTAGTTATTTAGCTATTTAGTTAGTTATTTAGTTATTTAGCTATTTAGTTAGTTAGTTAGTTAGTTAGTTAGTTAGTTAGTTAGTTAGTTAGTTAGTTAGTTAGTTAGTTCGTTAGTTAGTTATTTGGTTAGTTAGTTAGTTAGTGAGTTAGTTAGTTAGTTAGTTAGTTAGTTAGTTAGTTAGTTATTTAGTTAGTTAGTTAGTTAGTTAGTTAGTTAGTTAGTTAGTAAGTTAGTTAGTTAGTTACTTAGTTAGTTACTTAGTAAGTAAGTTAGTTAGTTGTAGGGCATTCCAATTATTCGTTGTTGCCCATCAATTATCTCCCTTGTTGTTGTTGTATTTTCCATTAAAACTGTAACGTACAAAGTCAAAAAGTCATATAAAATAATGATCATATAAGTAGTCGTAAAATACGCATAAAACATCACATTCCAGTACACAACTACTACTACAACATCATCTCAAATTATGTACATATGTATTTACAATTCTAAACTAATTCAATTAATTCCATTTATGACCTGCAAACTACAGGGTCCATACAACTATAATAATCTGCATAAATTATGTCCGTATCTCAAAAAGCGGATCTATCCATTGAACAAAATTTACTCAGATAAACATTGACAATACAATTAAGAAATATAGAAAAACATAAAAGAGAAAGATGTACAGATAAGTTGAAAATTTAAATAAATTTTGTATTTTTAGGTTAGTATCCAAAGTTCTTTAACCCCTTGAGAACTTTTATTAAGTATTCTCACATGCAATTTAATTAAAATAAATTTGATTATTGATTTCAGTTCATTATATACTTATGCTACGACATTTTTGTTAATGACTTTGAACTATATTTATTGATTTCATTATTTGTATTCATTCATTTAATTTTGTTTAAATTGTTATCGTTTTTTATAAAATTAAAACTGGTTTCTTCTAATAACAAATATTTGTTTTCAACTGTGCATAAATTCAAAATAATTAAAATATTTTTACCGGCATTTTTTGTGATTTGTTTTTTTCTTTTTATAATCGAATGTATTTACTTGACCTTAAACTACACTCCTTTCTATAGTGAATGGTCTAAACAATTAAAAAATTCAATTATTTTAATGCAAAATAGTTTGTGCTTAAAACGTTATAATTTTGTACTAATAACCTGATTTTTTCTTTTAAAAAAATCTATTTGTTTTTTAGTATTTATCTTTGGCACCTATTTAATTTCTTTAGTTATATATTACCAATGCATTACTTAGTAATAAGTGAAAGTGTTAGCTCTTTTGTCATTATGAATGTATGCATAATTTGTGTCAAAGTATTAGTTGCTATTAATAAGATGACATCAATTTTCTATAGTTTATGAACTAGCCTTTGAACTAGTCTATGAACTAGCATACTGACTGCCCTATGGACTAGCCTATGGACTATTCTGTTTTGACTTGTCCAGTTAAGTTCAAGTGTTCTATGAACTATCCTTGGAACAAGTCAATGTACTAGTTACTTAATTTGAAGTGGTCTATTTACTAGCTAATGGACTAGTCTAAGAGATAATCTATTGATTCAAGTCTAGTTTATAAATCAGAGATACAAGCCGAGACTTTTCAAATCTAAGGCGGCTAACCGTCGGTAATATTTAGCAAGCCGCGCTGCCGCCGTTTTCTTTTGGCTCATAATCTTAAACGGCTATATATATTGACCAGTTCCTGGTTTATCTACTCATTAGTCTATAAACTAATCTTTAAATTAAGTAAGATATTCGCTAACCTTTGAACTGATCTATTCAATAGTCCATAAACCATTTAGTTAATCTATGTTTGGTCTGTGATCTAATCAATAGACTTTTCTAAAGAATAGTATATGAACCAGAGATACAAGCCGAGACGTCTCAAATCGGAGGCGGCTACCTGTCGGTAATATTTTGCAAGCCGCGCCATTTTCTTTCGGTTCAAAAGCTTAGACGGCTTAAACGTAGCCGTTGATATAAATTTTCTGTAATAAACCGTCGCCACCAACCGATAATGGTTGCGCCGCCGATATTATAAAGTAAATACCCTATTGACTAGCCTATGAATTAGGGTTCTATAAATCGACTTTCGATAGTCGAATATCGAATAGTCGAAGTCGACTATTTTGTTCCAAAAAAGACGATAACTCGAATATCGTCTGTGACAAAAACCGAAAAATCCAAAAGTCTAAAGGTCGAAAAAAGTAGATAAGTCGAAAAAAGTCGAAAATTCGAAAACATTCGACTTTTTGTCGAAAAAAGTCGATAAGACGATGTCGACTATTTTGTTCCAAAAAGATCAATAACTCGACTATCGTCTGTAACAAAAGTCGAAAAGTCTAAAAGTCGAAAAGTCTAAAAGTCGAAAAAAGTAGATAAATCGAAAATAGTCAAATAAAGTCGAAAAGTCGTGAAAAGTCAAAAAAAGTCGAAAAGTCGGAAAAAGTCTAAAAAAGTCGGAATAAGTCGAAAACTCGAAATATGTAGGAAAAAGTAAAAAATAGTCGAAAATTTTTAACAAGTGGAAAAAATGTCAAAAACTCTACAATATGGATCAGTCTGTAATATTCTATGGATTAATCTGTTGGTCTAATCTAGTAAATTGACTAATTTATTGACTAGTCTATGCAGTAATCTAAGAGCTATAGACTAGTTTATATACCAAGCTATTGATTAGTCCACAAACTACTCTGAAGACTAGTCGATGTATTATTTTATGGACTAAACTATGGAGCAGTCTGTAATATACTATGTACTAGTCAAAGGACTCTATGGGCTATTGTGTAGACTTTTCTATGGACTAATATATTGACAAAAGTATGAAGTATTTAGTCTAAAGACTGGTTTGTTGAACTAGTCTGTTGGCTAGCCTACGGACTTGTCTAGGTAATTGACCACATTATCGAGTAGTCTATGGTGTAGTCTTAAAACGAAAGACCAGTTTATATAGCAGGCTTTTGACTTATCTATTGAATAGTTTAAAAACTAATCTTTGAACTAAAGTTTTGAATAGTTTATGGTCCATTTCTATCTATTCTATTAATATTGTGAAATGTTTGTAATATATCGGACTGGTATCAATAGAACCGAAAATTCATTTTATGATTTTGTAAAAATGTTGCAAACTTCAGATCCGGTACATTATTTAAAGGGAAATAAAATTACTCCTAAATATTGAAGCTTTTCACCTTTGAATAAAGTTTCTTTAAATAGAAATAATTACCCATAACT
>NC_060954.1:54783476-54807349 GCF_022045245.1 Lucilia cuprina
TTAGTTCTAGTTTAGTTCTAGTTCAGTTCTAGTTCAGTTCTAGTTCAGTTCTAGTTCAGTTCTAGTTCAGTTCTAGTTCAGTTCTAGTTCAGTTCTAGTTCAGTTCTGAAAACTTGTGCATATATAATTTTAATATGTCAGTTTAGTTAAACTAAGTTTAAAGTACTTCAAACTATGAAGCTTATTAGTTTAACTAAACCAATAAGCATTGATTTTACAGTGATGGCATAACTTTAAAAAAAATTTTAAAAAATATTTTATTTTTGTAACTCGTATAAGCAATTGTGTACATTTCGTTTCGATTTTGAAGTAATCTATTAAACAAATGGCTTAAAGACACTTTATTTAACAACTACTTTCATTGTTTGTATTGATTTTCTACTTGAATAAATAATATTTCCGTTTTGCAATCAATATTGTGGTAAAAATAAAGGTTTTTGTTTTGTTTTCTTTTATTATAGTTTTTTTTGGAAAAATTTCTCTTAAAACGTTTAAATTTACATTAATTTGTTTTGATTTTTGAAAAAAAAAACTATTTGTTTAAAAAAGATATTTATAGTTTTATTTATAACACTGCAATAATATCGAAATGCATAAACTTTTTTTTTAAATATTATTTTGGCATAGTATTGTGGTATATTTGCACAGCCAATTAGTATGTTATTTCTTTAATTTTATATTCCACAAGATTGACTGTTTAAAAGTGAAGAAAAAAAACACCGATTTCTTTGTAAAAAACACAATCTAAAATATTTATTTTTTTTCAATTCACTTAAATTATTTACTTTAAAACAAGCTTTACAAAAAATTAATACCAACAAGTAATTAATTCGATTGAATTGCACGACTACGTAACGTTTCCGTAGCTTATTATTGTAGTTGTCGCAATGAATGCCCAAAGAGTACTGACTGAGTACCTGTGTTGAGCAGTTAATCTGAGCTGGGATTTCATGAAGATCAAGAAAAGAAAACAAAACACTTGTTTACTTGATTAAACTCTCTGCTGGTGTAGAGTGAAGTCTTAGTTTTTCGAGCATAAAAAATAGATCGTGAATGTATTCATTTTGTAGGTTTATGAGAGGAAAATGCCAAATAATTCTTTTGTTGTTTAGGTGGAGGCAAAAGAAAGTCTTTTGATATTTAAAATGTTACAATTAATATTCATCTGTAGTTTACCTCACGATCGTATTTTATTATAGTTGGATATTTTAATTCTTTTGCTCTTCATTCTCAAGCTATTTAATGATAAACTCATAAATTTGGTAAAAACTCTGTTTTACCAAATGTTTTCTTTTAATTTATAATCTATCTTGCAGGTTGGGAGTAAAACAAAACAAAAGTTGAATCAAACTAATGATGATCCTAAAAGAAACTATAACTTGATTAAGAACTAGTGCAAAACTAGAATTCAACGAGAACTAAACTAAAACTAAACTTTAAGTAAACTAGAACTCAACTAGAACTGAACTAGAACTAGAACTAAACTAGAACTGAACTAGAACTGAACTAGAACCGAACTAGTACTAAAACTGAACAAAAATTAATTAAAACTTAGCTTAAACTGAACAAAAAATGAACTAGAACTGAATTAGAACTCAACTAGAAATGAACCAGAGTTAAACCAGAACTGAACCAAAACTTAACTAGAACTAAATTAGAACTAAATTCCAACTGAACTAGAACTAAACTACAACTGACCTAGAACGGAACTAAAACTGAACTAGAACAGAGCTAGAACCGAACAAGTATAAACTATAACTAAACTATAACAGAACTAGACTGAACTAGAACTGAGCAAGAACTGAACTAAAACTGAACTAATACTGAACTAGAACTGAACTAGAACGGAACTAGAACTGAACTAGAACTGAACTAGAACTGAACTAGAACTGAACTAGAACTGAACTAGAACTGAACTAGAACTGAACTAGAACTGAACTAGAACTGAACTAGAACTGAACTAGAACTGAACTAGAACTGAACTAGAACTGAACTAGAACTGAACTAGAACTGAACTAGAACTGAACTAGAACTGAACTAGAACTGAACTAGAGCTTAACTAGAACTGAACTAGAGCTGAATTAGAACTGCACTAAGTAGAACTGAATTAGAATCAAACTAGAACTGAAATAGAACTTCTTAATGTACAAAGCTTAACATTCAAACTCCATTCTCTTTCAAAATTTTACACATTAATGGACTTTTATTTTATTTATTACAGTAGAATTATAAATACATTTACATGAAAAATGTTTTCTACTAAAAAATTTATATTTTTTAAACTTACAAAGTACAATTTTACAGACTAATGATAAATATGTTTTTTTTTTAGTTTTTATATTAAATATTATTTCGTAAATATTGTAAATGCTTTTTTTTCAGATATTTTCTTTTTGTTTCGTTAATTTCACAACGTTAGAGTGTGATAAAAATGGTTGGTTTTATTTTGTATTTTTTTTTTTTTTAATTTATTATTATTTGTTTGATTTCAATTCTTAAAGAGACACTTTATTGTTACCGAGATTGTAAAATTATAGTTAAAAATGTTTTGCCATAAAATGGTTTTCAATTTAAAATTTTGAAAATTAAAAGTTAAAATTTGAATTTTTTGAGTATAAAGAGTAAATATTTTTTGGTTTCATAAATGATTATGTATATATGTATATATGAGAGTGTTCAGCTGACTATGTGGCCAATATATTTTACAAGATGTTTTAGTAGATTTTCGTTGAAATTCCCACACAAATTACATCCTATGAAAGTTTTTTCTGTTTTTAATTAAAATAAGGAACCAAAATTAAAAATAAAACTAATTTTCTCAATATAAATTTAAAATAAAACTTAAATTAATTTCCCATATCTAATGCTGTTTTACATTCATATTCCGCTATACTGTGCTGTATACAATGATTGATTTCATGGAAACTGGGTCTTTCGCTGGGCTTACGATTCCAGCAGCGACGCATGAGAGCATACACCGACATGGGCGTATTATCGGGACAACTTAAAACATTGCCCTCTTTAATGTACTTTATGACTTCCTCATGTGTTAGTCCGTAATAGGGCTGTAGAGCGAAAGAGAATATTTCCCATAAACAAATACCATATGCCCAGACATCTGATTCAATGGAAAACTTATTATACAATATACTTTCCAAGGGCATCCAACGTATGGGTATAACATCATTTTCATCTCCTTTATAATAGTCCTGCAAATAGATTTTATGCGATAAACCGAAATCGGCAATTTTTACAACCATTTGTTCATTAATCAAACAATTTCGCGTGGCCAAATCCCGATGTACAAATTTACGTTCCGATAAATAAACCATACCGGCAGCCACCTGAGCTCCGATATGTAATAGATGACCCTCATGTAGGGTCTCTCGTTGTTGCAGTGTGTGAGTAGCATAGGGAGAACATGATCTCAAAAATTCACTAAGATCTCCGGGAGACATAAATTCAAAGAGTAAACACATGGGCCGACCAAGTGCACAAACCCCTAATAGCTTGACTATGTTGGGATGATCGAATTCGGCAAGCAGACAAGCTTCTCTCTCAAAATCCATTTGCATTTGATCGCTAGCATCATCTTTGAGCATTTTAACTGCCACCATAAGATCATCGTAACCGGGCACCAGACCGGGGGCTTTGGCCTGAATGAAATGTAATCAAATGTTAATAAACTGTTATTGGGGTATAATCTAGGCTTGAGTCTAGGCTATTATAGTCCAGACTGGTCAGAAATAGAACTATACAAGAACTGAACTAGAAATGAACTAGAACTAAACTAGAACTGGAATAGAACTGAACTAGAACTGAACTAGAACTGAACTAGAACTGAACTAGAACTGAACTAGAACTGAACTAGAACTGAACTAGAACTGAACTAGAACTGAACTAGAACTGAACTAGAACTGAACTAGAACTGAACTAGAACTGAACTAGAACTAAACTAGAACTAAACTAGAACTGAACTAAAACTGAACTAGAACTGTACTAAAAATAAACTAGAACTGTACTAAAACTAAAATAGAAATGAACTTCACTCTTCTTTTTACCAAAAACCTTACCTGAAACACTCTTCCAAATGCTCCCTGACCCAAAGATCTCACATAGACGACATCTCCGCGAGGATATTCCAGTTTTTCCAATTTCGTATTTAAAGCCGTTTTTGGGGGCTCTACAACATTGTGTACTGTAACCGTACTTTTAATAGTACCAAATTTATTATGAGCCACAGCATGATGAGAACCTAAAGTTTCGCGACTTGAGGTAAGATTATTGCAGTCCATATTATTGCCGGGTGTTGAATTTACAGCATTTATCCCCCTCGATGAAATATTGCATTCCGATGTTGGATTCTGATTAGTTTGTTGTTGCTGATGGTATTCTTTTGTTTTGGAAATTTTATACAATAATAATACGAGAAGATGTAAAGCTACAATGGCGATGAAACCAAATCCGGCCAACATGAAGATAACATAGGGTGTAAAGAAAGTTTCCATTTGTATGGGATCCAAATCCTTTAGTGAATGATCTATATAGTCGGCTGAGAGTGTAAGCGTAAATAAATTGTTATAAACTGGTTCTAAAACTGTTCTTAATAGAAAACTTACGACACATGGGTATATCACAATGTTGCCAGCGCACTGATTCATCTATTGTATAACACCAGGGAAATGGTTCTTCTCCTCCTGCATTGCGACAATAATTTTCACCATTTTTTATTTGTGGAAACACTAAAGGAGGTTGTATATGTTTATGCGGATGTTGTGTATCCCATCTCTGACAGGGTATACCCGATTTTGTAACGTTCATGGTGCCCAAATAATAACGACCGTTTCCATTGCGACAGTCATCTGGGAAAGAAAACAATCGAATTTAAACTTTTCAAACTGAACTAGAACTAAAACTGAACTAGAACTGAACTAAAACTGAACTAGAACTGAACTAGAACTGAACTAGAACTGAACTAGAACTGAACTAGAACTGAACTAGAACTGAACTAGAACTGAACTAGAACTGAACTAGAACTGAACTAGAACTGAACTAGAACTGAACTAGAACTGAACTAGAACTGAACTAGAACTAAACTAGAACTAAACTAGAACTGAACTAGAACTGAACTAGAATTGAACTAAAACTGAACTAGAACTGAACTAGAACTGAACTAGAACTGAACTAGAACTGAACTAGAACTGAACTAGAACTGAACTAGAACTGAACTAGAACTGAACTAGAACTGAACTAGAACTGAACTAGAACTGAACTAGAACTGAACTAGAACTGAACTAGACCTGAACTAGAACTGAACTAGAACTGAACTAGAACTGAACTAGAACTGAACTAGAACTGAACTAGAACTGAACTAGAACTGAACTAGAGATGAACTAGAACTGAACTAGAACTGAACTAGAACTGAACTAGAACTGAACTAGAACTGAACTAGAACTGAACTAGAACTGAACTAGAACTGAACTAGAACTAGAACTGAACTAGAACTGAACTAGAACTGAACTAGAACTGAACTAGAACTGAACTAGAACTGAACTAGAACTGAACTAGAACTGAACTAGAACTGAACTAGAACTGAACTAGAACTGAACTAGAACTGAACTAGAACTGAACTAGAACTGAACTAGAACTGAACTAGAACTGAACTAGAACTGAACTAGAACTGAACTAGAACTGAACTAGAGCTGAACTAGAACTGAACTAGAATTGAACTAGAACTGAACTACAACTGAACTAGAACTAAACTAGAACTGAACTAAAAAAAATAGAACATTCTCATTTAAAATGTTGTACTTACAGCTAACTTCATCCTCTTTAATTTCCGTTAAGCCCACATACGAACAGTTCGGACGCTTTAAAGTACTATTGTATTTCGGCAATATTGAGCAGTTGGGAAGACGAAAATGGCCACGACTTTTAATATAAATATTACGTTCTTTCTTTTCCTCGATTAAAACCCAATCATTATAGCAGTATTGAAGGTGAATAGCAGTGCAGTCCTCATAGCAGAGAGGCAATTTAATAGTTAAACCGTTCTCCATTAAACAACTAGGAAAGGCATAAGCACAAAGAAGTTTCTAGATAATAGAATGAAAAGGAAAATAATTCAAATAAAGAAGCTTTTATTAAACGAACGCTGAAAGCCAACAAACAAACCTCTGCTGCCGTACGACACAAACCCGTCAGGTCACCAATTTAATTCCTCCCACAAGGCGTTGGTAATCTGTTCATTTTTCCAAGGATCCTCACGACTATACCACACATTATGATTTATGAAATTTTTACAAATTTTTTCCATTATAAGGAGCACAATAACCTTTTTCCTCATTAAGAGAATCTCTTTGCTGTCTAGGCTGGCGACTTAAATGCTGATGATGATGACGGACGGTATTAAAATCTTCCGGATGATATGTCTTGGCGTAGTGGTGGGTGCAAAGGACCATATAAAAAAGCACTAATATAATAATATAGTTAAATGCCGTCTACTGGCGAAACTGTTTAACTTAGTTGAAAATGGATTAAATAAATTGAACGAAATAGGTTGGCTGTTTTTCATCTTGACACTCCTCCAGCTGCAAAATCATTACTTTTTTTTATTATTATGCTTCGTTTTTAATGATTTTAATGCGCACTAAATACACATTAGTTGAACACTTTTAATTTACAATTGTAGAAATAAAATTTGTATTTAATAAAAGTTCCATTATTTGGTTAAAAACTTTATAGAAAAATCTTAAAATTTCTTAGCAAACATTTCAGCTTTTAAGTTTATTTTAGAGGTAAAAGTAATCTAAACAACGGAAAAACGACCAAATAAACATCTAACCACCGACCGACGACGCCTTTTGTTGTATTTTCTTTTTAGAGTTTTGCAAAATTGACATTATATATGACTGCGATTCAGTAGTATGAGTAGCGGCAGTCAGTAGTTGTAGTAGGAGCTGTAGTTGTTGTTGTATATATGGGAGCAAAAATAAGCAATAAACTATAACTCATTCTTTGCATAAGGGTGGTTTTTGCCTCGAAAAGTAACATTACTTATTATAAACTGGGAATAAAATAAAACAGGGTTGTTTTTGTTGTTAGTATGTTTGCAGGACTCTTAAAGTATATACAGCTTTATAAAGGATTATTTAAGATTTTAGAACAGCAAAATTTTGTAATATTTCAAGATTTTTATAGAAACCTTTGAACGTTGAAATGTGCTTAATTATATTTTAACAAAAATTGTTAAATTCGAGTTTAACTTAAAAAACTACATCCTAAAATTTAATCCTGTTTTAATCCTAAATTCCATATATGTATTTTAAAACTTTAAGTCACAACTACATTCCTTTAGTTTTCTGAATGTTTGTTTCCCATTACCTCAAGAGTATTCATTATTATTACATGCAAATGTTTGTTGTTGTTACTCACTCTTCTCTCCCACTGTTTATGAAAATAAATTTGATTATGTTTTTGTTTGTTATTTTTGTTTTTTGGAATTTGTATTGTTTTATTTTTATTAATTTAATTATTTTAAAACTTTACATTATCGTTTTTTTATATTATTTTTTCCAAATTTTAGTTTTATTTGCGCATACGAACAATGTGTGAATTTACTTTTCATCGGGAAATTTGTTCCAAACCCTAGGAAAAAAAGGAAAAACATTTTAGTTAATTAATACGTATTAAAATTAATGGTTCTTTAGGGAAATTTAGTTGTAAACAAAATGGATGGGGAATTGTATATACAACTTAAATACTACACTGAAATACATTTCGAAACGTTTCTTTCTTTAATTTAATACCTACAAAACAAATTTCGATAGTTTTTTGGAATTCCAATTAAAACGATTCTATTTCAAAGTTCTAGTTCAGTTCAAGTTTAGTTCTAGTTCAGTTTCAGTTTAGTTCTAGTTCAGTTTCAGTTTAGTTTTAGTTCAGTTCTAGTTCAGTTCTAGTTCAGTTCTAGTTCAGTTCAGTTCTAGTTCAGTTCTAGTTCAGTTCTAGTTCAGTTCTAGTTCAGTTCTAGTTCAGTTCTAGTTCAGTTCTAGTTCAGTTCTAATTCAGTTCTAGTTCAGTTCTAGTTCAGTTCTAGTTCAGTTCTAGTTCAGTTCTAGTTCAGTTCTAGTTCAGTTCTAGTTCAGTTCTAGTTCAGTTCTAGTTCAGTTCTAGTTCAGTTCTAGTTCAGTTCTAGTTCAGTTCTAGTTCAGTTCTAGTTCAGTTCTAGTTCAGTTCTAGTTCAGTACTAGTTCAGTTCTAGTTCAGTTCTAGTTCAGTTCTAGTTCAGTTCTAGTTCAGTTCTAGTTCAGTTCTAGTTCAGTTCTAGTTCAGTTCTAGTTCAGTTCTAGTTCAGTTCTAGTTCAGTTCTAGTTCAGTTCTAGTTCAGTTCTAGTTCAGTTCTAGTTCAGTTCTAGTTCAGTTCTAGTTCAGTTCTAGTTCAGTTCTAGTTCAGTTCTAGTTCTCATTTCTAGTTCAGTTTCTAGTTCAGTTCTAGTTCAGTTCTAGTTCAGTTCTAGTTCAGTTCTAGTTCAGTTCTAGTTCAGTTTAGTTCAGTTCTAGTTCAGTTCTAGTTCAGTTCTAGTTCAGTTCTAGTTCAGTTCTAGTTCAGTT
The DNA here is from genome assembly GCF_022045245.1 of Lucilia cuprina. Taxonomy (NCBI): domain Eukaryota; kingdom Metazoa; phylum Arthropoda; class Insecta; order Diptera; family Calliphoridae; genus Lucilia; species Lucilia cuprina. The sequence continues at coordinate 54,792,090 of NC_060954.1, forward strand.
CTAGTTCAGTTCTAGTTCAGTTCTAGTTCAGTTCTAGTTCAGTTCTAGTTCAGTTCTAGTTCAGTTCTAGTTCAGTTCTAGTTCATTTCTATTTCAGTTTCAGTTTAGTTTTAGTTCAGTTCTAGTTCAGTTCCAGTTCAGTTCCAGTTCTAGTTCAGTTCTAGTTCAGTTCTAGTTCGGTTCTAATTCGGTTCTAGTTCAGTTCAAGTTCAGTTCTAGTTAAGTTCTAGTTCAATTCTAGTTCAGTTCTAGTTCAGTTCTAGCTCAGTTCTAGCTCAGTTCTAACTCAGTTCTAGTTCAGTTCTAGTTCAGTTCAAGTTCAGTTCTAGTTCAGTTCTAGTTCAGTTCTAGTTCAATTCTAGTTTAGTTCTAGTTCAGTTCTAGCTCAGTTCTTGTTCAGTTCTAACTCAGTTCTAGTTCAGTTCTAGTTCAGTTCTAGTTCAGTTCTAGTTCAGTTCTAGTTCAGTTCTAGTTCAGTTCTAGTTCAGTTCTAGTTCAGTTCTAGTTCAGTTCTAGTTCAGTTCTAGTTCAGTTCTAGTTCAGTTCTAGTTCAGTTCTAGTTCAGTTCTAGTTCAGTTCTAGTTCAGTTCTAGTTCAGTTCTAGTTCAGTTCTAGTTCAGTTCTAGTTCAGTTCTAGTTCAGTTCTAGTTCAGTTCTAGTTCAGTTCTAGTTCAGAGAGTGAAAGAGAAAGAATATCGTTCATCTTCTTCGTTGGTCGGAATTTCTCGTACTCGGAGACTTATCCCTACTTATATCGTGCATCGCACCACTCATGAACGTTAAAAATAGAAAAAATTGAAATGTTGAATTATTTTCCAGATTTCTAACGATTATTTGTAGTAGGATCGATTTATTAGAAAACATTAACAATTTATATTTGAAATTAACTTTTTGTATTAAATATCTATTAAAAAATTTAACCATGTATTTAAATGTTAAAACACATTTTTAAAACATAATAGTATTATGATAATACTAATAATAACAACAAATCCCACTAAACTAAAAACTGATTGCTTAGAAATTTCTTTTGATATTTCGACACAATTATGATTTTCTTAAAAATCATAACCAAACTAAAATTTCTTATTATTGTTTATAAACAAATTCATTTAACACTTACATTCATGAGATAGGGATTGTCGGTTAGTCGTCTGTCGCGCAAATACATAACACGATCAAAACGTTCATCCAAGTTGCGGCGATAGGCCTAAAAGAGAAATAATAAAAATAAAGTTTGAAAAAAGTTGAAAACTTACAAAGTATCCATTGATTTAAACTATATTTTGTGTAAAGTTTAATTGTTTTTCATAAATTTCTTAAAATTATGTTAAGAAAATGTAAAATTATCCATTATAAAGTTGGATTATATAAGAATTTTGGAAATCGCCAACAATTGCTGGCAATTGAAGAAACGCTGAAACTTACATTGCCCAAAGTGAGTTTATGCAGGCCATACATGGCATATGTGGGTATGGACAAAGCCACAGTGATGATAACAGCCGAGGGTAAGACTTCGAACCACATTTTAGAGGAATAAGTTTGTTAAATTCCACAAAAATAACAAAAATCTATTCGTATGGCCAAAAACAAGAGTGGCTTGGCTGAAAAAAAACTATTTGACAATTAATAATGTCAGAATTGTACAGCTGTTTCATACAATAACAAATAATAGAGTTGCCAATGTATACTTTTACAAAGTTTTCATAACAAACAGCTTATGTTTAAGTGATATTAAAAATATTTCCTATTATAGCATTTATATGCGGAGAAGCGCGCTGATTCGGCTTTAACCCGACTAACCGGCAGTTTTTTGGTAGTTTTTCGTTTTTCAAACGGTACTTTTTTCAATTCTATGGTATTGAACCTAAAAATATGAAATTAAGCATGTAGAAGCCCGGATTAAGTAAGAACATATAAACGGGGACTTTTTGATACTTTTTCATACTTTAGATGCTAATTTTTGAGTTTGCTATAATATTAAACCCAGAAATTTTAAATTAATCATGTAGAATCCAGAGTAAATGCGAACATGTAAAATTTGACCATTTGATGATTTTTCGTTCTTCAACTGGTACCTTTTTAAGTTTTGTATTATAATGAACCTAGAAACGTGAAACTAAGCAATTAGGGACTTGAGTGAATAGAAATTAAAAATGTGGTTAATTATGTGGTACTTTTTGGATTTTCTATAATATTAAACTTAGGAACATGAAATTAAATAAAATATGTCTACTTTGGTACTTTTTCGTATTTCAACTGATACTTTATGAGTTTTCTAAAATATTGAATATATATGATTGAACGTAAATCTAAAAAGGAAACTTTTTAGCAAAAATAAATATCTGGGAAAATTATGAAAGGATTTGTTTTAATTTTTACGAATTAATAAAATTAATTTTTTTTTTATTTTTTTTCATTGTTCTATTTTATTCCTATAAATTATATACAAAATCCCACTTTTTTATCTTTCGGATTCCGTTTTTATTTCAAATCTTTGAAAATTTAAAAATTAAACGTATTTGCGAAATTAGCCGGCTTACAGTTGATTGTAAGCCGCCTCCTTTAATATTTGTCGTCGCAGGTCTCTGTTTGTATATGTTGATAAACAAGGCGAATTCAAATAAGGTGGTGTCAATTCGACAACAACATAATAATGTGTTATTGTTCTTGATACGCACTGTTGTCAAAAGCAATAATTGCGGTTAATTCATTTTGTGAAATTTTTATATTTTATAAAAATACACATAAAAATACTTAAATTTGTGAAGATAATATACTCTGAGCGGTATAATGTTTGTTCCAAATGAAAAAATCTACTCCGACAGACTAATTTTACAAAATTTATTTAAAATTAATATTTTTGTGAAAAAAAAAACATAAAATGTAAAACTTAATGGAAAAAGTATACACCAAATAAAAAAATCTTTGTTGTGAATGGAAAATTCTATTCCGGCGGAGTAATTTTTAAGAATTACACGTTGTCAGCTGACGACGGGCGGACAAATACCTCATATAGGTTTACCCGTGTTCCGGAACAGATTTTTGTTAAAGTTATTTACAAAGTGTAAATAAATGTAAAATAGAAAACAAGCATGAATGTATAGCCGGCGTAGCCGACCATATGATACCTTACACTAGTCAGTATGTATGTTAAAAATGGGGATTATTTAAAAAAATAAAGCATTTGATTTGTTTTTTAACTTTATTTCGGAATATTTTTACTTTTTTCGCAAAAAAAAGAAATTTTTTTTATGAGGGCTCAAAGGGGAGTAGGGCAAAATATGGTTTTATCCTTAAAAATGTTGGTAGGGGGAGTTAAATCTTCTTCAATATTATTTATGTAGAATTTAAAAGTGTTATTAGTGTTTGTAAGTGAATTTTGATCTTTAAGTCATTTTCTGAAGGGGAGTTTGTATGGGGAATAGGGTCAAATGAAGCCCGATCATTACAAAAATCGGTAGTGTCATTTAAGTTCTATAAAACTAAGTTTTGCCGACTTTTGTTAACATAATAGATCATTTAAATTAATTATAAGCCAAAAGGCCCTATTTGGGGGGTACGGTTGTATGGGAGCTAGTCGAAATAATGGACCGATTTTAACCATTTTCAATAGGCTTCGTCCTTGGGCCTTGGGAAAAGCGAGTGTGCCAAATTTCATCCAATTATCTTGAAAATTGCGGCCTGTACCTGGTGCACAAGGTTTACATGGACAGCCAGACGGACGGACGGACGGACATAGCTTAATCGACTCAGAAAAATTCTAAGCCGATTGGTATACTTTATTTTTGTATGTTTCAAATATTTTTGTATGTCACAAACATCAGCACAAAACCCAATATACTCTCCCCACTAAAGTGGTGTAGGGTATAACAATATTGTTGAATTAGTTAACATTTAATAGAAAAATATTGTTATATTAAGTTGATACATACGTACCAATTATTCATTAATTATATAAGAAAAATATTCGTTTACTTGGTATTTTCAGATTTTTTACATAAATTATTCAAAATAATAGCGAGGTGTTATTCTGTGTTTTAACCATGATTTAAAAAATCTAATCTAATATTTGTTATACCATGGTTTTAATGTAAATTTTTTAATTTAAGAATGTAAACAAAAACAAACTCTGATATCAGTGCGTACCAGTCAACTGAAAAACAAAAATATTGTCAGCTGATTGAAAAACACCACCTTATTTGAATTCGCCTTGACAAAAACAATTCCAATTGACAAGTGCATTAATTAATTCCGCTTGTCATGACAGTTGGACAATTTATTATTTTGTGCGAAATTTTGCTAGTGGAATTTATTTTAAATTAATAACTACGTATTATCTCTTCAGAAAACTTCTATAATTAAATTTTAATATTTTAGCCTGCTCCAAACGGTTGAACACAACTTTAAGTGCACAAAAACCCTTAAGTATTCATCAGCGTTTACAAGCATTTTCCTCAAATTGTGAAAAAGCTAACCAAACAACAATGACTATTCATCAATTGAACGATGGCGGTATTGTGGAGAATTCCTTCCCGGCTGGCGCTCTTGTACCTAAAGCCGAAACTAATGTCTTGAATTTTTTGCAAAAATATCCGGAATTTGATGGACGTGATGTTACTATAGCTATTTTTGATTCTGGTGTTGATCCCCGTGCCACCGGTCTAGAGGTTAGCTTTTGTTTTTAGCTCCATTTTGTTTAATATGTTTTTTAAAGTGTTTTATTAAAAATGCGCCTTTTTCTCTTGCGGTTTCTCTAAATTTAGACTTTGTGTGATGGCAAAACTGTAAAGGTTGTTGAACGTTTCGACTGCACCGGCTGTGGCGATGTGAGTGTTACGAAAAAGGTTGTCGCTGATGATAAGGGTTTTATAACCGGACTCTCTGGCAGACAATTGAAGGTATGTGGATTAAGTTTAGTTCGTAGTTAATTTTATCTTTATTATGTTTGTTTTTGTTTAATTTGCAAATCGTATGCAAATTAGTGCTTTTTTTTAATGTCAAATACTTTATTGTTTATATTTTAGGGTGACCAGAGGTTAGTTAGTTTTAAATTAATAATTTTGTTTAAAATATGTACTGTATAGTATTGCAATAACATTTTGTAATAACTTTATGCCAACTAGAAACTGAATTTAAAGAAAAAACTTCTTCCAGTTGGAATAGTTAATATTTTCTCCTATTCTTATAAGATTTCAAGTTATGTTTGCAGTAGGTCAGTTATTTTGGAAATAATACTTAAAACTTTTAAAAGGCAGCAAAATATTTGAAGACCTGATTAAACATTCGAAAAATAACGATTTTTTTACAATTTGTAAAATATTTGGTTTATTTTTCATCTATTGATGACATTCTCCAAATTTTAGGTAACACAACAAATGCTTGATAACAACACTGCCCCCACTAAGGAATTCCGTTTAGGCCTCAAGCGCTTTTATGATTTATGTCCCTCTAAAGTTCGCGAAAATCTTACCAACGCACGTAAACTTAAGGAGTGGGATGGTCCTCATAAAACAGCTATTGCTGAAGTCTCAAGAAAAATTAATGAATTTGAAGCACAAAATCCAGGTAAAGTTAAACCTATTCCATATAAATAACATCATGTATTAAATATATATTGTTTTCATTTACCAAAATTTTAGATAATTCCAAATTGAGCTGGGATAAGAAACTCATTAAAGAAGACTTGGACAACACTTTAGAATTGCTCAATACTTATGAAAAGTATTATCCAGATATAAAGACTGCTTATGATTGTATACTTTATCCCACGGATAATTGTTGGCAAGCTGTAATTGATATCACAGAAAAGGTAAGCAATTGCATTAAAAGTCTTATTTATAATTCTAGCTTTATATTATAATTTTATTTTCGATCTATTTTTATTTTTAGGGTGATTTAGAGAATGCCTTACATATCGGTGAATATAGCAAAACATATGAAATCAAAAATGTGGATGACTATTTATCCGTCTCCATAAATGTTCATGATGAAGGCAATGTTTTGGAAATTGTTGGAATGTGTTGTAAGTAATTAAAAATAAACTAGTTTCACTAGTAGACAAACGACTACTATTTTAATCCTTTTTGCCCTGGTTTAGCCAGAAAATGGACTTTTATGTTTTCACTCAAAACTGGATTTTTGGTGGGAAATACAAGTGATCACAGATTTTAATCCGTTTTATCCTGGCGCCTCTAGTTTAGCCAGAAAATTGATTTTTATGTTTTCACTCAAAAATCGATTTTTGATGAGAAATACAAGTGATCACAGATTTTAATCCTTTTTGTCCTGGGGCCTCTAGATTAGCTAGTAAATGGACTTTTATGTTTTCACTCAAAAATGCATTTTTGGTGGGAAATACAAGTGATCACAGATTTTAATGCTTTTTACCCTAGGGCCTCTAGTTTTTATGTTTTCACTCAAAAATCGATTTCTGATGAGAAGTACAAGTAATCACAGATTTTAATCCTTTTTGCCCTGGGGCCTCTAGTTAAGCCAGAAAATGGAGTTTTATGTTTTCACTTAAAAATGAATTTTTGGTGGAAAATACAAGTGATCACAGGATTCAATCCTTTTTGTCCTGGGGCCTCTAGTTTGGCCAGAAAATGGACTTTTATGTTTTCACTCAAAAATCGTTTTTTAATGAGAAATACAAGTGATCACAAATTTTAATCGTTTTTGCCTTGGGGCCTTTAGTTTAGCCAGAAAATGGACTTTTATGTTTTCACTCAAATATCGATTTTTGATGAGAAATACAAGTGATCACAGATTTAAATCCTTTTTGCCCTGGGGCCTCTAGTTTTGCCAGAAAATGGACTTTTATGTGTTAACTCAAAAATCGATTTTCGGTGACAAATACAAGTGATCACAGATTTTAATCCTTTTTGCCCTGGGGCCTCTAGTTTAGCCAGAAAATTAACTTCTATGTTTTCACTCTAAAATCGATTTTTGATGAGAAATACAAATGATCACTGATTTTAATCCTTTTTGTCCTGTGGCCTCTAGTTTAGCCAGAAAATGCACTTTTATGTTATTACTCAAAAATCGGTATTTTCGGTGAGAAATACAAGTGATCACAGATTTTAATCCTTTTTGCCCTGGGGCCTTTAGTTTAGCCAGAAAATGGACTTTTGTGTTTTCACTCAAAAATCGATTTTTGATGAGAAATACAAGTGATCACAGATTTTAATCCTTTTTGCCCTGGGGCCTCTAGTTTTGCCAGAAAATGCACCTTTATGTTATCATTCAAAAATCGGTATTTTCGGTGAGAAATACAAGTGATCACAGATTTTAATCCTTTTTGTCCTGGGGCCTCTAGTTTAGCCAGAAAATGGACTTTTATGTTTTCACTCAAAAATCGATTTTTGGTGAGAAATACAAGTGATCACAGATTTTAATCCTTTTTGTCCTGGAGCCTCTAGTTTAGCCAGAAAATGGACTTATGTTTTCACTCAAAAATGGGGTTTTGGTGGGGAATATAAGTGATCACAGATTTTAATCCTTTTGGCTCTGGGGCCTCTAGTTTAGCCAGAAAATGGACTTTTATGTTTTCACTCAAAAATCGATTTTTGATAAGAAATACAAGTGATCACAGATTTTAATCCTTTTTGCCGTGGGGCCTCTAGTTTATCCAGAAAATGGATTTTTGGTGGAAAATACAAGTGATCACAGATTTTAATCCTTTTTGTCCAGGGGCATTTAGTTTAGCCAGAAAATGGACTTTTATGTTTTTACCTGAAAATCGATTTTTGGTGAGAAATACAAGTGATCACCGATTTCCATCCTTTTTGTCCTGGGGCCTCTAGTTTAGCCAGAAAATGGACTTTTGTGTTTTCACTCAAAAATGGGGTTTTGGTGGGGAATATAAGTGATCACAGATTTTAATCCTTTTGGCTCTGGGGCCTCTAGTTTAGCCAGAAAATGGACTTTTATGTTTTCACTCAAAAATCGATTTTTGATAAGAAATGCAAGTGATCACAGATTTTAATCCTTTTTGCCGTGGGGCCTCTAGTTTATCCAGAAAATGGACCTCTATGTTTTCACTCAAAAATGGATTTTTGGTGGAAAATTCAAGTGATCACAAATTTTTGTCCTGGGCCTCTAGTTTAGCCAGAAAATGGACTTTTGTGTTTTCACTCAAAAATCGATTTTTTATGAGAAATACAAGTGATCACAGATTTCCATCCTTTTTGTCCTGGGGCCTGTGGTTTAGCCAGAAAATGGACTTTTATGTTTTCACTCAAAAATCGATTTTTGATAAATACAATTGATCACAGATTTTAATCTTTTTTGTTCTGGGGTCTCTAGTTTAGCCAGAAAATGGACTTTTGTGTTTTCACTCAAAAATCGATTTTTGATGAGAAATACAAGTGATCACAGATTTTAATCCTTTTTGTCCTGGAGCCTCTAGTTTAGCCAGAAAATGGACTTTTATGTTTTCACTCAAAAATGGGGTTTTGGTGGGAAATACAAGTGATCACAGATTTTAATCCTTTTTGTCCTGGGGCCTCTAATTTAGCCAGAAAATGGACTTTTATGTTTTTACCTGAAAATCGATATTTGGTGGGAAATACAAGTGATCACAGATTTTAATCCTTTTTGTCCTGGGGCCTCTAGTTTAGCCAGAAAATGGACTTTTATGTTTTCACTCAAAAATGGGGTTTTGGTGGGGAATATAAGTGATCACAGATTTTAATCCTTTTTGTCCTGGGGCCTCTAGTTTAGCCAGAAAATGGATTTTTATGTTTTCACTTAAAGATCGATTTTTGGTGGGAAATACAAGTGATCACAGATTTCCATCCTTTTTGTCCTGGGGCCTGTGGTTTAGCCAGAAAATGGAGTTTTATATTTTCATTCAAAAATCGATTTTTGATAAGAAATACAAGTGATCAGAGATTTTAATCATTTTTGCCCTGGGGCCTCTAGTCTAGCCAGAAAATACACTTTTATGTTTTCACTCAAAATCGATTTTTTTATGAGAAATACAAGTGATCACAGATTTCACTCAAAAATCGATTTTTTATGAGAAATACAAGTGATCACAGATTTTAATCCTTTTTGTCCTGGGGCCTCTAGTTTAGCCAGAAAATGGACTTTTATGTTTTCACTCTAAAATCGATTTTTTATGAGAAATACAAGTGACCACAGATTTTAATCCTTTTTGTCCTGGGGCCTCTAGTTTAGCCAGAAAATGGACTTTTATGTTTTTACCTGAAAATCGATTTTTGGTGAGAAATACAAGTGATCACCGATTTCCATCCTCTTTGTCCTGGGGCTCTAGTTTAGCCAGAAAATTGACTTTTATGTTTTCACTCAAAAATGGGGTTTTGGTGGGAAATACAAGTGATCGCAGATTTTAATCATTTTTGTCCTGGGGTCTCTAGTTTAGCCAGAAAATGGACTTTTATGTTTTTACCTGAAAATCGATTTTTGGTGAGAAATACAAGTGGTCACAGATTTTTATCATTTTTGTCCTGGGGCCTGTAGTTTAGCCAGAAAATGGACTTTTATGTTTTCACTCAAAAATCAATTTTTGATAAGAAATACAAGTGATCACAGATTTTAATCATTTTTGTCCTGGGGCCTCTAGTTTAGCCAGAAAATGGACTTTTGTGTTTTCACTCAAAAATCGATTTTTGATGAGAAATACAAGTGATCACAGATTTTAATGGACTTTTATGTTTTTACCTGAAAATCGATTTTTGGTGAGAAATACAAGTGATCACCGATTTCCATCCTTTTTGTCCTGGGGCCTCTAGTTTAGCAAGAAAATGCATTTTTATGTTTTCACTCAAAAATCGATTTTTGGTGGGAAATACAAGTGATCACAGATTTTAATCCTTTTTGCCCTGGGGCCTGTAGTTTAGCCAGAAAATGGACTTTTATGTTTTCACTCAAAAATAGATTTTTGATAAGAAATACAAGTGATCACTGATTTTAATTCTTTTTGCCCTGGGGCTTCTAGTTTAGAAAGAAAATGGACATTTATGTTTTCTTTCAAAAATGGTTTTTTGGTGGGAAATATGAGTGATCACAGATTTTAATCCTTTTTGCCCTGGGGCTTCTACTTTAGCCAGAAAATGCATTTTTATGTTTTCACTCTAAAATCGATTTTTGGTGGGAAATACAAGTGATCACAGATTTTAATCCTTTTTGCCCTGGGGCCTCTAGTTTAGCCAGAAAATGGACGTTTATGTTTTCACTCAAAAATGGATTTTTGGTGGGAAGTATGAGTGATCACAGATTTTAATCCGTATTGCCCTGGGGCCTCTAGTTTAGCCAGAAAATGTACTTTTATGTTTTCACTCAAAACTCGATTTTCGGTGAGAACTACAAGTGATCACAGATTTTAATCCTTTTTGCCCTGGGGCCTCTAGTTTAGCCAGTAAATTGACTTTTATGTTTTCACTCAAAAATCGTTTTTTGATGTGAAATACAAGTGATCATATTTTTTAATCCTTTTTGTCCTGGGGTCTCTAGTTTAGCCAGAAAATGGACTTTTATGTTTTCACTCAAAAATCGATTTTTGATGAGAAATACAAGTAATCACAGATTTTAATCCTTTTTGCCCTGGGGCCTTTAGTTTAGCCAGAAAATGGACTTTTATGTTTTCACTCAAAAATGGATTTTTGGTGGGAAATACAAGTGATCACAGATTTTAATCCTTTTTGCCCTAGGGCCTTTAGTTTAGACAGAAATTGGACTTTTATGTTTTCACTCAAAAATCGATTTTTGTGAGAACTACAAGTGATTACAGATTTTAATCCTTTTTGCCCTGGGGCCTCTAGTTTAGCCAGAAAATGAACATTTATGTTTTCACTCAAAAATCTATTTTTGGTGGGAAATACAAGTGATCACAGATTTTAATCCTTTTTGCCCTTAACCCTCTAGTTTAGCCAGAAAATGGACTTTTATGTTTTCACTCAAAAATCGTTTTTGGATGTGAAATACAAGTGATCATAGATTTTAATCCTTTTTGCCCTGGGGCTTCTAGTTTAGCCAGAAAATGGACTTTTATGTTTTCACTCAAAAATCGATTTTTGGTGGGAAATATGAGTGATCACAGATTTTAATCCTTTTTGCCCTGGGGCCTCTAGTTTAGCCAGAAAATGGACTTCTATGTTATCACTCAAAAATCGATTTTTGGTGAGAAATACAAGTGATGACAGATTTTAATTCTTTTTGTCCTGGGGTCTCTAGTTTAGCCAGAAAATGGACTTTTATGTTTTCACTCAAAAATCGATTTTTGGTGGGAAATGTGAGTGATCACAGATTTTAATCCTTTTTGCCCTGGGGTCTCTAGTTTAGCCAGAAAATGGACTTTTTTATATTTTCACTCAAATATCGATTTTTGATGAGAAATACAAGTGATCACAGATTTTAATCCTTTTTGCCCTGGGTCCTCAGTTTAGCCAGAAAATGGACTTTTATGTTTTCACTCAAAAATCGATTTTTGATGGAAAATACAAATGATCACAAAATGTATTTTTGATGAGAAATGGAAGTAATATATGGTGATTTTTATAAAATTATCTTTTTAATTTTTAGCTTCCCACGGTACTCATGTGGCTTCCATTGCTAGTGGCAATCATTCCTCCAAGGATATTGATGGTGTGGCGCCCAATGCAAAAATTGTCTCCATGACCATTGGTGATGGTCGTTTAGGATCCATGGAAACTGGCACTGGTCTCGTAAGAGCCATGATGAAAGTAATGGAATTATACCGCTCCGGACGTCAAGTTGATGTCATCAATATGAGTTATGGTGAACATTCCCATTGGTCTAATGCCGGGTAAATAATTGAAAATTATTTACTATTTAATTTTTTCAATAATTTCAGCATTAAAGTGGAATGCAAGAAAAACTTTCTTTGAAATTTCCTTTGCCTATAGAAAATAATAATAATAGAAAATAAAAATATAAATCTACTCTTAGATTTCCTGAAATCATTGAAAAGAAACGACGTAAAAAAAGAAAACCTTACTTAAGGTAAATTGTTTAGCTTAATTCCTACATTTTGTAAATTTCTACACTGAACGAACGAACGAACGAACAAACGGACGTACTCTCTTGCTCTCTCCCCAGTACTTAAGTACATTTTAATTGTTGTTTATTTGTGCTTTGTGTTTATGTTAACTTAACTAACACACTAACAACAAACAATCCAACAACCCAACAACACAACAGACAAAGGAAATTTCAAAATATAAAGTGTTTTATGCAATGTAAAGAACAAAAAATGAAAAAATAAACTTAACATCCTTTTGCTAATGTTTATAGAGAAATAATTTAATCTTTCCTTTCTACATTTCTTACGTTGTTACCTTTAGCCGCATTGGTGAACTAATGAGCGAAGTGGTTAACAAGTATGGTGTTGTTTGGGTAGCCTCTGCTGGCAATCATGGTCCTGCTCTGTGCACCGTTGGCACACCACCAGATATTGCTCAACCCAGTTGCATAGGTGTGGGTGCTTATGTTTCACCTCAAATGATGGAGGCTGAGTATGCAATGCGTGAAAAATTACCCGCTAATGTTTATACTTGGACTTCAAGAGATCCCTGCATTGATGGTGGTCAAGGTGTGACAGTTTGTGCTCCCGGTGGTGCCATAACATCTGTACCACAATTCACCATGTCCAAATCAGCTCTTATGAATGGTACTTCCATGGCTGCTCCTCATGTTGCTGGAGCTATAGGTAGGAATGTTGATAACACTGTATTTTATTGTTCTAATCTTTTTTTATGTAATTTTTCACTTTACAGCTTTACTTATCTCGGGATTAAAACAACGTAACATTTCATATTCACCCTTTAGTATTAAACGTGCCATTTGCGCTACTGCCACTAAATTAGGTTATGTTGATCCATTTGCCCAAGGCAGTGGTCTTTTAAATGTTGAAAAAGCTTTCGAACATTTGCTGGAACATGACAAAGCAGTCGAGAACATGTTAAGGTATGTTCTAAACTTCTTTTTTCTACTACAACACACCCTATATACCCTTTTAACTTTCCCTACCTACATCGCCTTTTACGCATTAGTTCATTCTAACTCATTGTTTTATAGTTGTTAATCTCAACTTAGTTTTATTTAGCATGTAAAATATTTTGTATAACAACTACAACTACAAAATGTTGTATGCTTTTTAGTTGCTATTATTGTTTTACATCTTTTGTGCATTTTTAATTAATGCACTTTGTTTAAAAACTTGATGTTGTATTTAATTTAATTTTATATGTTATTCTCGTTGTTTTGATACATATTTTTGTGTGTTTCTTTTGTAGATTTTCTGTGCGTTGTGGTCCCGCAAATGCCAAAGGTATTCATATCAGAGAAGGCGTTTTAAAAAAACCTTATGAGTATAATGTTAATATTGAGCCAAAATTCTTTAATGAAACTGAAGCTGGTAAGTAAAAAATTTGATTTATTTTTTTTTCATATTCATATCTAAACTTTTCATATCAGCGAAGTTTAAGTTAGAATTTATTAGTTTTTCTGTTCTTAATAGAAATAGAACTCAAGTTTTAAATAACTTTAATAATAAATTTTAAAAAGCGAATGCAATTACTATACATAATATTCTTGAAAAAGTTTAATTACACATTATTTACATTTCTTGATTACTTTCTCTTCTTTTATTTAAGTGGTACTTCATTTGAAAGTTTATTTTCCTATCAATCTATCGCTAAGACTTGTTTAATTGTTTCGATAAACACATTAATTTCGTTAATTGAACTTTCTGTTTGTATCTCTTATTGGCCAAATACAATGTACATATAAAATCTGGACTGGATATATGTTCACATAAAATCTGAACTTAGCTGAACTAGAACTGAACTAGAACTGAACTAGAACTGAACTAGAACTGAACTAGAACTGAACTAGAACTGAACTAGAACTGAACTAGAACTGAACTAGAACTGAACTAGAACTGAACTAGAACTGAACTAGAACTGAACTAGAACTGAACTAGAACTGAACTAGAACTGAACTAGAACTGAACTAGAACTGAACTAGAACTGAACTAGAACTGAACTAGAACTGAACTAGAACTAGAACTGTACTGATCTAGAACTAAACTAGAACTAAACTGAAACTGAAGTAGAAATGAACTAGAACTGAACTAGAACTGAACTAGAACTGTACTGAACTAGAACTGAACTGAACTAGAACTTAACTGAACTAGAACTGAACTATGGTAACTAACTGACTAACTAACTAATGAACTACTAACTAACTCACTCACTCACTAGCTAACTAAATAATTGCATACAGTTACCCCTTCAATAAACACATTCCCTATTAAATGTTACATTGAAGTGTGATACTCTATCTATACATACTTTATTTTAATTAAACAATAGTAACTGTTAGTTTTTAATTAAAATAATGTAAATGATACTGATACAAGGTAATTTAATACAGTTTCAATTTAGAAACAATGCCTATCTATCTGTGTCTGTTAAACAATTTGCGAAAACAGTAACAAAAATACTATTTATAATTAAATACGAAAAAGGAAATAAATACTTCACAATTACAAATATAAAACAATGAAATAATAACAAATAAAACAAACAGATTACACAACAGGAGCTAAAGGTTATACAAAAACAATTTAAGTTTTAAAAATACGAACGAATACAAACATAAGCTTTTTGTTTATATTTGAAAATAATTGTAAAGGATCATTACTATCAGCATCAACAATGACTTCCTCTTCCCCCCAAAAAAAAAGATAAAACAAATAAAAAGAAATCAACTTATAGTCGAAATAAAACAATATGAATAAAAGAAAAAACTTCTAAAACTCTTTTCACTTTACTTTCGGTGAATAGTTTTTCAGACGAAAGTATAAATGGAAATAGTATAGAACAAAAAACGTATAAATATTTAAACGAAACAAAAAAAAACGGTAAATTAAATAGTTTTGGAAATAACAACAATTTACTTGTTGCAATGTGTCTATGTCAATAAGGGGAAAGTTAGATGGATAGTTAGATGGATGTTACTCTTAGAGCTATGTTCATATAAAATCTGGAAATTGAACAAATGTTTCGTAGAGGATTTTACTAAGATGATATGTACATGTATTAAGATTAAATTGAATTCTTTAAAATACTATAACTCCAAAGCATCATTTTATTTGAGCTTAAAGTTCAGTTCTAGTTCAGTTCAGTTCAGTTCTAGTTCAGTTCTAGTTCAGTTCTAGTTCAGTTCTAGTTCAGTTCTAGTTCAGTTCTAGTTCAGTTCTAGTTCAGTTC
>NC_060954.1:54807449-54809846 GCF_022045245.1 Lucilia cuprina
ACTGAACTAGAACTGAACTAGAACTGAACTAGAACTGAACTAGAACTGAACTAGAACTGAACTAGAGCTGAACTAGAACTGAACTAGAATTGAACTAGAACTGAACTACAACTGAACTAGAACTAAACTAGAACTGAACTAAAAAAAATAGAACATTCTCATTTAAAATGTTGTACTTACAGCTAACTTCATCCTCTTTAATTTCCGTTAAGCCCACATACGAACAGTTCGGACGCTTTAAAGTACTATTGTATTTCGGCAATATTGAGCAGTTGGGAAGACGAAAATGGCCACGACTTTTAATATAAATATTACGTTCTTTCTTTTCCTCGATTAAAACCCAATCATTATAGCAGTATTGAAGGTGAATAGCAGTGCAGTCCTCATAGCAGAGAGGCAATTTAATAGTTAAACCGTTCTCCATTAAACAACTAGGAAAGGCATAAGCACAAAGAAGTTTCTAGATAATAGAATGAAAAGGAAAATAATTCAAATAAAGAAGCTTTTATTAAACGAACGCTGAAAGCCAACAAACAAACCTCTGCTGCCGTACGACACAAACCCGTCAGGTCACCAATTAATTCCTCCCACAAGGCAGTGGTAATCTGTTCATTTTTCCAAGGATCCTCACGACTATACCACACATTATGATTTATGAAATTTTTACAAATTTTTCCATTATAAGGAGCACAATAACCTTTTTCCTCATTAAGAGAATCTCTTTGCTGTCTAGGCTGGCGACTTAAATGCTGATGATGATGACGGACGGTATTAAAATCTTCCGGATGATATGTCTTGGCGGTAGTGGTGGGTGCAAAGGACCATATAAAAAGCACTAATATAATAATATAGTTTAAATGCCGTCTACTGGCGAAACTGTTTAACTTAGTTGAAAATGGATTAAATAAATTGAACGAAATAGGTTGGCTGTTTTTCATCTTGACACTCCTCCAGCTGCAAATCATTACTTTTTTTATTATTATGCTTCGTTTTTAATGATTTTAATGCGCCACTAAATACACATTAGTTGAACACTTTTAATTTACAATTGTAGAAATAAAATTTGTATTTAATAAAAGTTCCATTATTTTGGTTAAAAACTTTATAGAAAAATCTTAAAATTTCTTAGCAAAACATTTCACTTTTAAGTTTATTTTAGAGGTAAAAGTAATCTAAACAACGGAAAAACGACCAAATAAACATCTAACCACCGACCGACGACGCCTTTTGTTGTATTTCTTTTTAGAGTTTTTGCAAAATTGACATTATTTTATGACTGCGATTCAGTAGTATGAGTAGCGGCAGTCAGTAGTTGTAGTAGGAGCTGTAGTTGTTGTTGTATATATGGGAGCAAAAATAAGCAATAAACTATAACTCATTCTTTGCATAAGGGTGGTTTTTGCCTCGAAAAGTAACATTACTTATTATAAACTGGGAATAAAATAAAACAGGGTTGTTTTTGTTGTTAGTATGTTTGCAGGACTCTTAAAGTATATACAGCTTTATAAAGGATTATTTAAGATTTTAGAACAGCAAAATTTTGTAATATTTCAAGATTTTTATAGAAACCTTTGAACGTTGAAATGTGCTTAATTATATTTTAACAAAATTGTTAAATTCGAGTTTAACTTAAATACTACATCCTAAAATTTAATCCTGTTTTAATCCTAAATTCCATATATGTATTTTAAACTTTAAGTCACAACTACATTCCTTTAGTTTTCTGAATGTTTGTTTCCCATTACCTCAAGAGTATTCATTATTATTACATGCAAATGTTGTTGTTGTTACTCACTCTTCTCTCCCACTGTTTATGAAAATAAATTTGATTATGTTTTTGTTTGTTATTTTTGTTTTTGGAATTTGTATTGTTTTATTTTTATTAATTTAATTATTTTAAAACTTTACATTATCGTTTTTTAACTATTATTTTCCAAATTTAGTTTTATTTGGCGGCATACGAACAATGTGTGAATTTACTTTTCATCGGGAATTTGTTCCAAACCCTAGGAAAAAAAGGAAAAACATTTAGTTAATTAATACGTATTAAAATTAATGGTTCTTTAGGGAAATTTAGTTGTAAACAAAATGGATGGGGAATTGTATATACAACTTAAATACTACACTGAAATACATTTCGAAACGTTTCTTTCTTTAATTTAATACCTACAAAACAAATTTCGATAGTTTTTTGGAATTCCAATTAAAACGATTCTATTTCAAAGTTCTAGTTCAGTTCAAGTTTAGTTCTAGTTCAGTTTCAGTTTAGTTCTAGTTCAGTTTCAGTTTAGTTTTAGTTCAGTTCTAGTTCAGTTCTAGTTCAGTTCTAGTTCAGTTCAGTTCTAGTTCAGTTCTAGTTCAGTTCTAGTTCAGTTCTAGTTCAGTTCTAGTTCAGTT
>NC_060954.1:54809946-54811708 GCF_022045245.1 Lucilia cuprina
GTTCTAGTTCTGTTCTAGTACTGTTCTAGTTCTGTTCTAGTTCTGTTCTAGTTCTGTTCTAGTTCTGTTCTAGTTATGTTCTAGTTCTGTTCTAGTTCTGTTCTAGTTATGTTCTACTTCTGTTCTAGTTCTGATCTAGTTTTGTTTTAATTCTGTTCTGTTCTAGTCCTGTTCCGGTTCTGCGCTAGTTTTGTTCTAGTTCTGTTCATTTCGTTTCAAGTCCCTGCTATTTCTTACAACTCATCTGTTCAATTACTTATACAATATGTATAGATCGCATTAACAGCTGCATTATTATAGTAGTGTTGTTGTTGCTGTTGCACACAATAAACGTTAAAAAGCATTTCGTTCAAATTTTATAAAACGACGAGAGAAATGGAGTCAATGAATGAGAAAGATGACGGTGGTTGAGTGATTTTTCTAAAGAAGTGAATGGAATCAACGACGAGCAAACCAACATATATAAATAAATGAATAAAGTATGAGTGAGTGAATAAATCTATGAATTCAGTGTTTTACCCCAAGTGTATGGGGTGGGTGGGGTGTTTGATGGGTTTTTGTTAGGTGCAACAAACAGCAACAGCGTTTTTTTTATTGTGCAGCCAAACAACAAAAATTAATGGATTACACTTGATTTAATATGTATATGCGAAGATAAATTGCTGTAAGTACTTGGAAATGTGTATTATAATGAAATATTTTCATGCTGGCGGTGCGAAAAAGTACTTGCAAATAAAAAACAAGCAATATTCTTAAATGCATATAAAATGTAACATCAAGAAAATTATCTTTAAAATGTGGACATTTTAAAGATTAACAAGTAAGAGTTCTATATTCGGCTGTGCCGAATCTTATATACCCTTCACCATGATGTGTTTAAAGCCTTTTGTACCTTTTGAAGAACGAAAAAGTACCAAAAAGTCCCCATCTATGGGTCCTCAGTTAATCCGGGCCATACAATTTTAATTACATGTTCCTAGGTTCAATATTGTAGAAATTGTAAAAAGTACCTTTTGAAGAACGAAAAAGTACCAAGAAGTCCCCTTTTACTGGTTCTCACTTAATCCGGGATATACGAACTTAATAACATGTTTCTAGGATCAATATTATAGAAATTTCAAAAAGTACCTTTTGAAGAATGAAAAAGTACCAAAAAGTATCCTGGCCATACATACTTAATTACATGTTTCTAGGTTTAATATCGTAGAAATTGCAAAAAGTACCTTTTGAAAAACGAAAAAGTACCAAAAAGAACCCTTTTATGGGTCCTTACTTAATCCGGGCCATACATACATAATTACATGTTTCTAGGTTTAATATCGTAGAAATTGCAAAAAGTACCTTTTGAAAAACGAAAAAGTACCAAAAAGTCCCCTTGTATGGGTCCTCACTTAATCCGGGCCATACATACTTAATTACATGTTTCTAGGTTCAATATTGTAGAAATTGCAAAAAGTACCTTTTGAAGAACGAAAAAGTACCAAAAAGTCCCCTTTTATGGGTCCTCACTTAATCCGGGCCATACATACTTAATTACATGTTTCTAGGTTCAATATTGTAGAAATTGCAAAAAGTACCTTTTGAAAAACGAAAAAGTACCAAAAAGTCCCCTTGTATGGGTCCTCACTTTATCAGGGCCATACATACTTAATTACATGTTTCTAGGTTCAATATTATAGAAAATTCAAAAAGTACCTTTTGAAAAACGAAAAAGTACCAAAAAATCCCCTTTTATGGGTTCTAACTTAAGCCAGACTCCACA
>NC_060954.1:54811808-54813881 GCF_022045245.1 Lucilia cuprina
AGTTCAGTTCTAGTTCAGTTCTAGTTCAGTTCTAGTTCAGTTCTAGTTCAGTTCTAGTTCAGTTCTAGTTCAGTTCTAGTTCAGTTCTAGTTCAGTTCTAGTTAATGTTGCAGTTTAAATATTTATGTACATTCTTATGATTATAAATTACAACTTTAAGATTTTTCAAACTGTAAATCAGTTTCTTAATGCGAGCGAAAAAATGTCGTTATTCTTAAAATTTTTCGCATTTTTTTAATTTTAATTTTTTGCTCATTTCTTTTGTTAAGTTAAGAATGAAATTAAAACCATTAAAACTATACGGTTGGTTATTCTTTCTTACGTTTTATTTCTTCTTTATTCTCATCGTGTACGTGTTTTATTTTCAATACTACTTTATTATATGGTTTTAATTCTTAAAATTGTTGTTTTAATTTATATTTAAGTTTTATAATTAATTAAGAGAATAACCAGCAAGGACTTTATCATCTTTAGTAATGTTATTTCCTTTTCCTTAAATTTTCTTAACAATAAGAACTATATATATACTTACACAGCTGTATGAACGCCTGGCGGAAGCCCTGTTGGATCAACTTTAACGGTTAGCGAACGTGTCGAGTAGCAAAGATCCAAGAATTGTCCACATTGCACAAATGGTTGAGAGGAAATCAAATTTAAGCGTACATTAAAACTGAATTTATCTTTTGGTGCTGAAAATGAGAAACAAAATAAAAATGAAAGAAATTAAGTAAGTATAATAACCGGAACAAGGCTGGCAACAAACGACAGGAAAAAAACTTATTAATAAAATAATAAAAATAATGAAAGAAAAACAAAAGGAAAATAAGGTTAAGAGTATAAAATCATAATGATATTATGTAAAGCAGAAAATATAATGTTATTATAATAACAGAAATAATAAAATAGTTATTTAATGAGTTATGATAAATAAACAAAAACAAAAGAAAAGATTTACAGACAATTAACCCTTTGATAAGATAATTATATTTAAATATTTATTTGTCGGAACCTATTAAATAGAACAACAAAAGTCACAATAATGAAAAGCAACAGAAGAAACAAAAAAATCTTAATTGTAATAGAAAAGAAAACCTTTTTCCAAGAAGAACTTAAATTTGACACTAAAATATTAACAAGTAAATCAAAACATGCTAAATTTAAAACATGCAATAAACCATGAGCAGTAAGTTTATAAACCAAAACCGTTAATTATTTGAAAATCTTTTTAAACCAATGAACATAGTTATTATGCCCAGAGAAAAGGGGTTACATGAATAAACTCTTTTAAGTTTAAATGAAATTGTCAATTGCTTTTGTCAATTGTATATAACGATGCAAATTAAAATATTTAATTAAAATAGCATAAAGTGGCTTTACAACTTTTTTTATTGGATATATTTTTTTCACTAGCACTAAGTACCGACTACATAGTACGAGTACATTCATTGTCAACATGGTAAAGAACGAGTTATAAAAAAAAGAGAAGCACGTAAAGCTGTATTAAAATGTAATTAACTGTAATAAATAATTGAATGTATAATGATGTACGAGATGGCAGTTCATATGAACACTGATGGAGATATATCTAGTTCAGGTTTAGTTTAGTACTAGCTCTTTTCTAGTTCTGTCCTAGTTCAGTTCTAGTTCAGTTCTAGTTCAGTTCTAGTTCAGTTCTAGTTCAGTTCTAGTTCAGTTCTAGTTCAGTTCTAGTTCAGTTCTAGTTCAGTTCTAGTTCAGTTCTAGTTCAGTTCTAGTTCAGTTCTAGTTCAGTTCTAGTTCAGTTCTAGTTCAGTTCTAGTTCAGTTCTAGTTCAGTTCTAGTTCAGTTCTAGTTCAGTTCTAGTTCAGTTCTAGTTCAGTTCTAGTTCAGTTCTAGTTCTGTTCTAGTTCAGTTCTAGTTCAGTTCTAGTTCTGTTATAGTTCTGTTCTAGTTCTGTTCTAGTTCTGTTCTAGTTCTGTTCTAGTGCTGTTCTAGTTCTGTTCTAGTTCTGTTCTAGTTCAGTTCTAGTTCAGTTCTAGTTCTGTTCTAGTTCTGTTCTAGTTCTGTTCTAGTTCTGTTCTAGTTCTGTTCTAG
>NC_060954.1:54813981-54815777 GCF_022045245.1 Lucilia cuprina
GAACTAGAACTGAACTAGAACTGAACTAGAACTGATCTAGAACTGAACTAGAACTGAACTAGAACTGAACTTGAACTGAACTAGAACTGAACTAGAACTGAACTAGAATTGAACTAGAACTAAACTAGAACTGAACTAGAAATGAACTAACACTGAACTAGAACTGAACTAGAACTGAACTAGAACTGAACTAGAACTGAACTAGAGCTGAACTAGAACTGAACTAGAACTGAACTAAACTGAACTAGAACTGAACTAGAACTGAACTAGAACTGAACTAGAACTGAACTAGAACTGAACTAGAACTGAACTAGAACTGAACTAGAGTTACATTTAACTCTATTCATTTATTATTTTATTAATTTCATTTATTTTTTTTGCAGTATACGTGCATTCGATACATCATGTGTTCAAAAGGGTTCATTATTCGAAATACCTGTAACAGTTGTCCAACCATCTACCGTTGATTGTCAAGAAACGCGTCTCTATCAACCTGTGTCACAAAAAGGTGACGGCAGTATAGAATTCCAGCCAAATACAATACAAAGAGACTTCATTCTAGTTCCACCACAAGCAACATGGGCAGGTAAATAATAAACTAAGAAAAAAATCTTCAATAAAAAAAACAGCAAATCAATGCAATCGACTTTTGATCGCATGTAGTTATTTGTGGTCATGGTAGTGATGGTCGTAAAGGTGATAAATTGTCAATTTGTCAAAAATAAAAAACGAACGAACGAAAAAAGTGAATAGATAGTATAAAACACAAATCCTTTGCAGAATGATGATAATAAAACTACAAATACACTTCTACTTACCTTGTCATGGTATTTGTTAGTGGTTTTCTTTCTACGAATTGACAAAAAAGATTTGCTCTTCACAAATTCAGCAAATTTTTTGTATTCAGTTTTTACTATTAACAAGTACGTAATCAAATAATCCCAATGGAAAATTTTAACAAAAGGAATTTTAAATTGATTATACAATTGTTGCCTTTGATAATCGGATTTTGTTAAAAAAATCTTTAATTACAAAATTCTTAAAATTTAATATAACAAAAAAGAAAAAAGTTTTGATACTTTTTCATTGAGTTCCAAAAAGGTATCAATTTTACTTGTAAAATTGAACTCTTTACTTACTGCCATTGAATAGTATGGAAAAAAGTTCTATTATACCTATTTCATGTCTTTTATTCTTATTTCTTATCAAAGGTTTCGTGTTCTTTTTAACATTCATCACTTGTGTTTTTGCTATTCAAAAACCCCTTTTGTTATTTGAAAATTTCACCCAACAATCGATTTCCATAAATTTTGCAAATATAGACAAATGGGACTATTATTGCAACGGGTTAACATTATTCAAGTAACAAAGAGATGAAGGTTATTATGTGAAAATCAAGTCAATTTATCATTTCTATATGTATAATATAAGTTATATTTTGTCTTCGTATGTGTCTGTTATACTACTTTTTTTCATTTGAAAGTGCATTGAAGTTGATGATGATACTTTAGATAAATTTTAACAAACCACTACAGAGATACTACTACTACTACTTTTACAAATAAACGTAATATTGCCATTACTGCTGAATAAATATGTACAAAATAAAAATTTTGGAAACAGTATCTTATCCATGAAATATGACTAAATTGCAGGGGTTTCAAAAAGTTACATTTCAGTTCTTGTTTGGTTCTTGTTCAGTTCTAGTTCAGTTCTAGTTCAGTTCTAGTTCAGTTCTAGTTCAGTTCTAGTTCAGTTCTAGTTCAGTTCTAGTTCAGTTCTAGTTCAGTTCTAGT
>NC_060954.1:54816024-54816269 GCF_022045245.1 Lucilia cuprina
AGTTCAGTTCTAGTTCAGTTCTAGTTAAGTTCTAGTTAAGTTCTAGTTCAGTTCTAGTTCAGTTCTAGTTCTGTTCTAGTTCAGTTCTAGTTCAGTTCTAGTTCAGTTTTAGTTCAGTTCTAGTTCAGTAATTCTAGTAATTCAGTTCTAATTCAGTTCTAGTTCAGTTCTAGTTCAGTTCTAGTTCAGTTCTAGTTCAGTTCAAGTTCAGTTCTAGTTCAGTTCTAGTTCAGTTCTAGTTCAGT
>NC_060954.1:54816369-54818686 GCF_022045245.1 Lucilia cuprina
AAGTCAGGACTATAATCAGAACTATAGTCAGGACTATAGGCAGGACTATAGTCAGGACTATAGTCAGGACTATAGTCAGGACTATAATCAGGACTATAGTCAGGACTACAGTCAGGACTATAGTCAGGACTATAGTCAGGACTATAGTCAGCACTATAATCAGGACTATAGTAGTCAGGACTATAGTCAGGACTATAGTCAGGGCTATAGTCAGGACTATAGTAAGACTATAGTCAGGACTATAGTTAGACTATAGTCAGGACTATAGTTAGACTATAGTCAGGACTATAGTTAGACTATAGTTAGACTATAGTTAGGACTATAGTTAGGACTATAGTTAGACTGTAGTCAGGACTATAATAAGACTATATACTGATACTATTAAGCTAAAGTCTGGACTATAATGATACTATTAGAATATATTCCTGACTATAGTTAGACTGTGGCATTTTTTTAAACATTAGTATGACATTTAGCTAATTGATTAAAGTTATGAGAACATAAAGATCACTGTTATATTTTAAATATTTATAAGAGTAAATACAAAGTCATTAATTAGATTTAGTAACTGCTGATGATGACGCTGACAGTGATGGGTAATTGGTAACCTAATTTAAAATGTTATTTATGTTTCGTTTTTTTAATAAGAAATAGTCTGTTAACTTTTTTCAAAAAAAAAACTCAAGTAGAGTCTGTCAACGAAAAAATGACTATAAAAGGTTGAGAACGAAAAAGTGTTTACAAACATATGACAGACAAATTTGTTTAGTTTAGTTCAGAAATGTGGTGGAGGTGAAATTTATAATGTATAATATGAAAGACATTTGGTGTTGAAAATTTCCTATAATAAATGTAAATTTTTTTTCGTTGACATACTTTAAATGGTTAGAAATGTTTGCTTCTGTTGATGTGTTTTTTTTTTTACTTCATGTTTATTTTTTCAATTTACGAAAGAAATTTGTCATCTAAATTTTTTAACATAGAGAATACTTGATGAATTTACAACGATGGTAGTGCTGTGAAGCTGAAAGAGTGTTGAAGTTTGTACCTGTAAGGACCTATATTTCTGTATGAATGTAAAAGAAATTAGTTATATACGAGGGCAAATCTAAAAAGTTAGAGACATGATTCTCATGTAGTTAAGAAATAGTTTTCCTAACTTATGGATTGGCAAATAGGGAATTTAAAACAAGTCTAGGCAAAGATTCTATTGCTTTTAAGAGGACATTCTATACTGCCTACAAATACAAGTGTATTGTTCATATGTGTTTAAGTGCAAATGTACAAGTATTTGCTGTCATGTGCTACTTTCTATCGTTTTTTTGAATATTTGTGAATGTATGTTCACATATAAACTGTATAAAATGTGTGAATTTATGTGTTAGAGTTGGTTATTTTGTAATAGTAACATACATAAACAACATAGATACAAATACAATTACATACACTACCATACGTATTGTACACCTTCTAAAGCTCTTACCTGACACTTGAATGCCAATGTGGTTTCGTTTTCTGAATTGACAGACAAAATCTTCATAGTTTCCAAAACACGACACGATGACTTGGGCAACAATTGTACGGTGTGTACAAAAAATTTACCAACATCCTTGTCACGATTTTTATCGGTTGAGCGCATACGTAAGACTTAAGAGTTAAATTGAAGTGGTACCAACAACAACGACGACGGTACACAGAGATACAGATGCCGACACACAACCACATACGCATTGAAATACCGCAAAGTTGCATACAGAAGCAAGACAAGAGGTTGTCACAGAACGAACGACAGGAGTATCATGAAAAAGAAATAGAACATAATAAAAAAAATTATTTGGGTTTTTTATTTTTATTTAAAAAAATCTAAATGAAAATTTACAAAAACTTGAAAAAATAAATTGACTCAGATATACAATGTGGAGAAGTGTTTGAATGAATGTAGAGTAAAAGAACCACAAAGAACACATAATAACCATAAGGTAGTACTATGACTATGTTGTAGTATCCTTCATGAATTATGACCGTGAGAATATAACAAGTTTTGAAGTTTATAAAAAAAATTTGAAGAAATTGCAATTAATGATAATTTAATGAAAATTAGAATATTTGCAAAATTTGTAATATTTTTAACATTTTTCCTGCTTTTACTTTTTTTGAACTGAACTAGAACTGAAGTAAAGCTGAACTAGAACTGAACTAGAACTGAACGAGAACTGAACAAGAACTGAACAAGAACTGAACAAGAACTGAACTAGAACTGAACTAGAACTGAACTAGAACTGAACTAGAACTGAACTAGAACTGAACTAGAACTGAA
>NC_060954.1:54818786-54820328 GCF_022045245.1 Lucilia cuprina
TTCTAGTTCAGTTCTAGTTCAGTTCTAGTTCAGTTCTAGTTCGGTTCTAGTTCAGTTCTAGTTCAGTTCTAGTTCAGTTCTAGTTCAGTTCTAGTTCAGTTCTAGTTTCACTTCTAGTTCTGGTTAGTTTTGTTGTATTCTTTATGTATGTAGATCTCTTGTCATTCTCATTACATACTACTGTGTTATCGTTAAGAGTAGAAATTGTTAACTTATACACAGAATGAGAATACAAATAGACCACAGACACTAGAGAAATGCTTAAGATCTTCCTCTTAACCAGCAACAACTGCAATACAAATAATAAATATGTACTTGTACTTGCAACAACAGACTGAATACCAAAAGTAACCAACAACTATTACGACACCAACAATATTATCATCATCAGTAGTACCAAAAAGAGGATTGCACTCTAAATAGTGTGGTAAATGTAGTTTGGCCATAAATGAAATAGCATTAAACATAACAATAACTACAGAGAGGACCAGGAGCAAAAACTATATAAGTAGTCAAACTTTAACAACTTTTTATGCTTTTAGCAACACAATAAAAACGGATAAAAAAATATTTTACACGCAATAGCAACGTAAATATTTTTTGGATGAAAAAAAATTCTTTAGTTAAGTCGCTAGCTATTTTAGTTAAGTTTTCTTGCAACACTTTGCAGTTGTGTTGTAAGTATAAATTCCCAAAACGTTCAGTTCAACAAAAAATTAAATATTTATTTTTGGGTTTTCATATGAACACTAATGGTGGTTGTAGTTTTATAGCTTGTAGTGGTTATTGTGTTCTTCACTTATAAATACAACTTAGAACAACAAATAGTAATAGAAGTGAATATATGAAGGAATGATACAACTTACATGCATTTGGGTTTGTTGCCTGAATGCCATGAAATTCCAAACTGTATTTGATGTGGCTGCTACCAAAGTTTGACCAGTATTTTGCAATGCACAACTCAAGTATGTTATTCTCCTGTAAATCCAAAAAAAAATGGGAAAATTAAAAAGAATAAGTTTAAAAGAAAAAACTACAATACAATGAAAATGGATAATAAAATATCCCCATAAAATGAATGAAATATGAATGGAGTATAAGTGTAAGTACCACAAGTACCAAACAATACTTATATACATATGTACGTACATATGTACACCAAGGACTTAAGATTAAAACAATTCGGTTAAATTTTAAATGATTACATACGTTTGTTACAACAAAAGAAGGAATACAAACTCAGAAGCTCAATATTAATTTCAACTTTGTAAATACTCAGAACAACTTTCTGAAGTACGCTTCAATACGTTAAAATGTAATTAATTAAATTCTAGGGCAAGTTTTTACATATAAACCTCAGTTTAACTTAGCTTATGCTGAAAAGATATTAAGAATGCAAACAACACTCCTCACTTTTTATTGAACTAGAACTACACTAGAACTGAACTAGAACTGAACTGGAACTGAAATAGAACTGAACTAGAACTGAACTAGAACTAAACTAGAACTGAACTAGAACTAGAACTGAACTAGAACTGAACT
>NC_060954.1:54820428-54826375 GCF_022045245.1 Lucilia cuprina
CTATAGACAAGACTATAGTCTAGCCTATAGACAAGACTATAGTCTAGCCTATAGACAAGACTATAGTCTAGCCTATAGACAAGACTATAGTCTAGCCTATAGACAAGAACATAGTATAGCCAGTAGTTAAGAATCTGGTAAAGTCTGTAGTTAGGACTATAGTCCAGCTTATAGTCGAGATTATAGTATAAGCTGTAGTCAAGACTATAGCCTATAGGTAAGACTTTGGACGCCTATATGCAAAACAGTAGTCTTCACCCTGTATAAAGTACTTTTAACCAAACGCTCATTTCATCTTTAATAATGATGTTTTCTTCTATACACATTTTTGCACTTTTCTTTTTCAATTGTAGCCAGTTTTTGCTTTACTTTATTTTGCATTTCTAAGTAGTTTTGCTTTTGGGAAATCTTTCTTTTTTTCAACTTTCTTATTCGGCATTAATAAGAAGTAGTTGTGTGTAGTGTGCGCGCAGCAAAAGTACTAGTTGTAGTTGAGCGTAATTAGAAAAACGAAACTTTTTTGCATCGTAATTAACATGATTTTTTTTTCGTTTATAGATTCAGTGACTGACTGACTAACTAACTAACGGCAACCAAACAAACAAACAACTTTAAGTTTTTTTTCTACTATATGTGGTGGCTGGTAGATATAAGAATAATTTTTATTTTTGTACCACACACACAAGCTGTTACTTTTTTCAGCATTTTGTTGTTGTTGTGTTTTTTAAGGAATTGCTGCTGTTGCCTGTTTTTAAGAGCATTTTTCAGAATTCTGAATTCAGATTGCTTCTCTAAGAAGTTGTGCTGTTATGTTAGTAAAACTATTAATATGGTAGCGTGTATGTGTTTGTTTTTGTTTCACAAAAGTTTGTTACGTTTGTTTGGAGGGGTTTTTTTTTAAAAAATTGGTTTGTTGCAAGATTTTTCTTACTTACTGGATGCTTGCTGACTGCCTGCATGCCTGCCTAGCTTGCTTGCTGTTGCATTTACTATGGCTAATGTTGCCTTTGCTTATGTGTGTGGCCTGTTGTTGTATGCAGCAGTAGAGATAAAAAGTTTTTCCTTTATTTTATCACCTACACATAAAAGGCATATGTTGTTAGAACATTCTCATTTTATTTTATTTTTTTCTTCCCTTAACTTTACAAAATGTTTCTTCTGTATTTTACGTTGGCAAAACAAAAAAAAAACATCAGAGGCAAGAGAACAGTAAAAAAAAGAAAATTAATTAAAAGCCAAATTAGTTTGACCACACTAACAACCAAGCAAACTGCCACATTCCAGCTCCTTAAAGTTTTCAACAATTATGTAATGGTGGTTAATAAGAATGAAAACGTTGTGATGTGAAGTTTCGTATTTTTTAATTATTGAAATAATGTTGAGAGGAGGAAAAGTAGTGAGGAGAAAAATATATAAATAGTTTTTTTTAAGCCAAATTAATGGCAACAAATGAACCAAAAAAAAAATACAGTTTAAGTCAAGGCACGAGTTTTGCCATTTTTTTGGACGTGTTAGTGTGATATTTTTTTAAAAAAGTTTTAAATATAATAAAAAGTTGTTGGAGGACATGTTTGAAATTATTTTAAAATTCAATAATAACTGGGTTATACACTGACAGAACTTCTCGATTACACTATTTATTTCGATTACCTAGTCCATGTAATAGTCAAGAGGTTAGTTAAACAGATCTGTAAATAACATTTCTCATAGAATACTTAGTAAAATAACTCGGTCCCATACCAGTTTATAGACTAGTCCAAGGTCTATAGCCTGGTTTATGTACCATATTAATAGTCTATTGACTAAGGTCTAGTCTTTTGACTAGATTGTGTACTATTGTATTGACAGGATTATGGACTTGTATATAGACTAGACTAGACTAGTATATAGACAAGACTGTGTACTAGACCATGGACAAGCCTATTGATTAGTCTATTGCCTGACTAGTCTATTGACAAGACTTTTATGACTAGTATATTGTCAAGCCTATTGACTAGTATATTAACTAGTATATTGGCTATTCTATTGACTAAACTATTGACTAGACTATTGACTAGGCTATTGACTAGGCTATTGACTAAACGATTGGATTGACATTTTTATTAACAATTGACTAGTATACTGACTAGCCTATTGACTAGTATATTTATTAGTTTATTGACTAGTATATTGAT
The DNA here is from genome assembly GCF_022045245.1 of Lucilia cuprina. Lineage (NCBI taxonomy): Eukaryota > Metazoa > Arthropoda > Insecta > Diptera > Calliphoridae > Lucilia > Lucilia cuprina. The sequence continues at coordinate 54,822,603 of NC_060954.1, forward strand.
TAGTCTATTGGCTAGTACATTGATTAGTCTATGGAGTGTTCTATTGACTAGTAGCCTTTTGACTTAATATTGACTAATCTATTGACTAGACTACAGACTAGTCGAGTGACTGGACTATTGACTAGCCTATTGCCCAGACTATAGACTAGACTATGGACTAGTCTGTACACAAGACTATTGACTAGTCTATCAACTATAGCTGAACTATTAACTTTTGACAAGTCTATTGACTACTCTATTGACAAGTCTATTGACTACTCTACTGACTAGTCGATTGACTAGTCTATTCACTAGCCTATCAAGTAGACTATTGGCTAACCTATTGAATAGACTATTGACTAATCTATAACTAGACTGCTGAGAAGACCATGGAGTAGTTCATGAACTAGGCGATTGAGTCGACTAGTCTATAGGCTGGACTATATATTGTTGACTAGACTATCCACTAGACGATTGACTAGTCTATCCGCTAGACTATTGACTATGAACTAGTGTTTTGACTAGTCTATTAACTAGTCTGTTGACCAGAGTATTGACTAGCCTATGGAGTAGACTGCTGACTAGCTTATTGACTAGCCTTTGACTAATCTATTGACTAGACGATTGACTAGTCTATTCACTAGACTATTGACTAGTCTGTTGACTAGACTATTGACTAGTTTGTTGACTAGACTATTGACTATGAACTAGTGTTTTGACTAGTCTATTAACTGGTCTGTTGACTAGAGTATTGACTAGCCTATGGAGTAGACTACTGACTAGCTTATTGACTAGCCTTTGACTGATCTATTCACTAGACGATTGACTAGTCTATTCACCAGACTATTGACTAGTCTATTGACTAGTCTATTGACAAGACTATTGACTAGTCTATTGACTAGACTATTGACTAGTCTATTGAATAGCCCATTGAGTAGACTTATCTATTACTAGACTACTGAGTAAACCATTGACTAAACGACACTATTAAAAAGACAATTGACTTGACTAGTCCATAGACTGGGCTATTCACTTTTGACTAGACGATTGACGAGCCTATTTACTAGACTATTGACTAGACTATTTTACTGACTTTGAACTAGTCTTTTGAGTAGTCTATTCACTAGACTATTGACTGACTATGAACAAGTCTTTTGACTAGTCTATTGACTAGCCTATGGAGTAAAATATTGACTAGCTTATTAATTAACCTCTATGGGCAAGTAGTCACTCAACTATCAAATCTCCTTAATTTTCATTCCTAAAACACATCCTGTATTTGTTTAATTATTTAAACTTAATCTCAGTCCATATGACTTTTTGGTATTCTATATATTTCAAAAAAATATATATGTAATCATTATAATTGGTCTTTGTTTTAAACAAACTTTATCTCTGGTATTATATAGAAACCATAAATGTTATTTAATACTGGATTTATTTAAACATTACGAAAAAAAATTAAATGAAAACGCTACCATTTAAGTTTATAAAATTTATTCTTTTGTAGTTTTAGTTTGCTTCAATGGAATTGCATTAAAAAAAAGAGAATAGGAACTAAAAAACACCATAAAGATATTAACATTATTGTTTCCTTTAATAACAGACAACTAACTGGCTGCCATAAAAAAAGGCAGAAGAAGTATAAAATAAAAGTAGAAGCCACTACGGAAATGTAGCTGTACCTGGGAAACTAATAAAGTTTTTTTTTCTTTGTCGAGGATAAGGATAGACGGAATAAATAAAAAATATATAGAAATTAAAACTATGAAAATTTTGTAGGCAAATAATGTTTTTTTTTTAAATTTTCTTTAAAAAGGAATTATTGAGAGAAAGTTTTTTGTCAAAAAGAAAATTTATTAAAAAAATTTTTTATCCAACAAAAACAACAACGAATTTGTTATGAATCCTTTATATATAAAAAACTTTATATATAAAAACTATAAAAAAAACTTTTTATTTGATCTTAGTTGCAGCGAAAACTTTAACTTCTGCTTAATTTGATTTCTAATGAAAATAAATATATTTGCAAAAATTAAAATCTACTGCTTTCTAGTTTTGGATGATTCTTTTCTGCCTTTTCACACATTCATTGACACATCTTAATCTATACCATTGAAACTTGATAATTAACTTAATAATTTCCTTGAAGACAGTCAACAGAAAGAAGCACCAGAGCACAATTTAAATACCCCCCCCCCCCTCCAAAAAAAAAAACAAGGAAAGGACCAGAGTGAGAGAGAGAGAAAAAAGAAGGTTATAAGAAGCTTTATTACAGAGTCCAACACTTGATATTTTATGCCGTAGAAGCTTTAAACTTCATTAAATTTCAACAAGTTTAATTCCAAAGGATTATGTGCAATGCAATGGAAATTCTGGTATGACAACAATGAAACCAAACAAACTATTTACACACATTCCTTAAGCATGGAGCATTGAACATAAGCCTGATAATGGAAGGAGGTACTACAACATAGTTGAGCAACATACAAATGCAGATGAGTTGAAATGGCCGAGCAAACAAACTGTAAAGTTGTGTTAGGGACATAAAATACATACATACAGCCCAACGGAATTGTAAGGAAAAACTTTTTTTTAAACAACTTGTTCTTTTTTGCATCTTCAATCATTCTTTCATTCTACTGGACTGCTGGTTTTATGTTTTTCATATCCCTACAACAAATTAAGAGAAGCGAACCAAAAGGAGTTGTATGTCGACGAAATGGAATTTGCCAGCATTGAAAAAAAAACTACGACCATAGACCAGTTTTAATATTTTTCAATGAAAACCCAAATAAACCTAAAAATTAAATTTATAAGTGGTCGCCACTTATCTAACAACAGAAAAAAGAAGATGAACAACAAGAATAACAACTGTGCAGCAAAAGAAATCCTCTCAAGTGCAGAGGAACGAACGAACAGCAAACCAGCAACTTAAAGTTCAACAAAAAAAAAAAAATAAAAATAAAACGCAAAAACTACAAACTACAACTTGCAAAGATTTCTGAAGCGATGAGTGCATTGGACAACAATGATGACACCATGAGTGTAACGGCATTTTGAACTTTTAAGTAAGATGAAGGCAAATACAACACAGAGGCCAACTTTTAAGAAAGAATAGTGCTTTAGACAGATGCACGCACACTCAGGAGCAAATAATCAGATGGACAGTTAGTTAAGACTAGGGTTTTCCTGTGGCCGAGCCTTCTTTGTGAAATAAAAATTTTACCAATTTTTTTTTTTTTTTAAACTAATATTTATCGAATTAAAATCTTAAGATTTTCTTTAAATATTTTGAAATTTTTTTAAGAAAACTTTCCTAGTATTTCCTCCTTTAATTAATAACCCTACTCAATCAGGACTCTCAAAACCAAAAACAAGTAATTTTTGCATATTTTTTTGCGATATTAAACACTTTGCTTTTCAACAAGAACTTCAACACAGAATGAATGAAAGAAGGGCTACAAGAAGTTTTAAAAAAATAATGAATGTTAAAAGAAAACAAAAATGAAAAGTTAAGGCAGACTTAAGGCAAAATAGGCAGATAATACTTGTAGTTAGTAGATAGTAATGAGAAAATGAATGAATGTAAGCATGAAAAAAGGGGAAGGGCGAATAGTGCAGGAAGCTATCCGAAACAGTGGTATTTAAAGAACAAATTGAAGGAAAATGTTCTAGTTAAGTTTTAGTTCAATTCTAGTTCAGTTCTAGTTCAGTTCTAGTTCAGTTCTAGTTCAGTTGTAGTTCAGTTCTAGTTCAGTTCTAGTTCAGTTCTAGTTCAGTTCTAGTTCAGT
>NC_060954.1:54826475-54828660 GCF_022045245.1 Lucilia cuprina
TCTGGACTATAGAATAATCTATATAGAATAGTATATAGTCTGAAATATAGAATAGTCTATAGTCTGGACTATTGTATAGTCTATAGTCTGGACTATAGTATAGTCTATAGTCTGGACTATAGCATAGTCTATAGTCTGGACTATAGTGTAGTCTATTGTCTGGACTATAGTATAGTCTATAGTCTGGACTATAGTATAGTCTATAGTCTGGACTATAGTATAGTCTATAGTCTGGACTATAGTATAGTCTATAGTCTGGATTATAGAAAAGTCTATAGTCTGGACTATAGAAAAGTCTATAGTCTGGACTATAGAAAAGTCTATAGTCTGGACTATAGAATAGTCTATAGTCTGGACTATAGAATAGTATATAGTGTGGGCTATAGAATAGTCTATACTCTGGACTATAGAATAGTCAGGACTATAGAATAGTCAGGACTATAGAACAGTCTTTAGCCTCCTTGTAAATCTTTACTATGTCAAGTCTTTCAATTAAAATCTTTTTGTCTATAAAATTCTGAGAAAACCAGGCTAAGAACAATAATCTTTTCGTTGTTTTAAGAATATATTATTTTACAATTTATAACTAGGATTATACACTTGTAAACGTGTACATAATCTTTTTGTATAACCTATGGATTAACATTTATAGGAACAAAAAATCCGGCATTAGAATATTTAATACATTTTTCAATAAACTGACATGTTCGGTGAGTTTAACTAAGTAAGCTCGTGTGCAGTGAAACATGTATTATTTTCAGATTTACTTCCAATAGGGATTTCAGAATTGCAACAATAGATAAGCCAGAGAAAAACAATACGATTGCATATTCTATTTTTTATGACTGTTGTAGCAGTTGTTGCGTTTTTCTCTCATTTTTTTTGGTTTTGTACACATTGACAAGAGATTTTCCAACCAGACGACCATGTCATCCGGTAAAAATTCTGTCAAAAAGCAAAAAAAAAACTGATATTTGAAACCCATGTAAGTATGTGTGTAATGCATGTGTTATTGTTGCAGTGAATGACAACAAATGCAAAAAGTTATCAGAGCAGAAATATTCTTTTCTGTTTTTTATCTTTTCTGATTTTTACTGCTTTTGTAATAATTGCTATTGTTGTTGTTACTGTTTTAATGTAGAAACTCATACACACCCAGACACACATACTCACTCCTTCTTAGTAATTCATGAAAGTACTCATACCCATACATCCCTACGCACTTTAACAGGAAGAGAACGAAAAGAACATAAAAAAACAATACTTCATACATTTTCAATCATTACACTCAGAAAAAAATAAGAATTAATAGGTCTTTACATTAATTGATTAATAAAATTATAGTAATTTATAAAAATATAATTCAAATATGATCACTCACAGTACATTGTAGATTATAAACACAACGTCCATGTTTTTTTTTTTTTTTGTTTCTCTACGTGTACATGCATGGGTGTGTAGATAATGCCACATACACAAATAGCAGACAAACTATAATTTTGGTCTTTCAACACTAACTTGGTATTAGAAGGGATCGGGTGAATGTATGAGTTAGTAAAAAACTATAAACCAAACAATACTGCAAAAATTGCATGGTGAGAAATGAAAGAAGAAGCAATTGCAATTTGCACTATATAGACACGTACGTTCGTTAAGATACAATAACCGCATACTGACATACACACATACAGACATTACATTTTGCCGACTTTGTTTTTCTATACATTCCCAGTAGTATTGCAAGGAGTAATTTATACCCTTCAAACTTAATCATTCATCCACAAATGTCTGAATCTGTAGAATAAGTCCTGACTATTGATCAGTCCATAGTCTTGATTATAGAGAGCAGTCTGTAATCTATCCGTAGTCTTAATTATAGAGAGCAGTCTGTAATCTATCTATAGTGTTTAGTCTTGACTATAGATCAGTCTATAGTCTGGACTATAGATCAGTTTATAGTCTGGACTATAGATTAGTCTATAGTCTGGACTATAGATCAGTTTATAGTCTGGACTATAGATCAGTCTATAGTCTGGACTATAGATCAGTCTAAAGTCTGGACTATAGATCAGTCTAAAGTCTGGACTATAGATCAGTCTATACTCTGGACTATAGATCAGTCTATAGTCTGGACTATAGATCAGTCTATAGTCTGGACTATAGATCAGTCTATAGTCTGGACTAT
>NC_060954.1:54828760-54831547 GCF_022045245.1 Lucilia cuprina
GACTATAGACTAGACTATAGACTAGACTATAGACTAGACTATAGACTAAACTATAGACTAAACTATAGACTAAACTATAGACTAGACTATAGACTAGACTATAGACTATACTATAGACTATACTATAGACTAGACTAGACTAGACTATAGACTCTACTATAGACTAGACTACGGAATAGACTGTAGACTTAACTACAGACTTGACTATAAGCTTGACTACAGACTAGACTATAAATTAATATAGATTAGTCGAATGTTTTGCCACAAACATTGGTACATACGCATAATATTCATCCACTTCCATAAAAGAGCCACCAAAACCACTTCATAACTTTTATACAAATGACAGTCAATCACTTAAATGAATCGCTATGACTGCGTCTGAAAATGTAATTGAGTTTACACTTCATATAATTTCGCATAATTTTTGTTAAAAATATTTTTTTTTTGCAACTTTTAAACTTTTTCCCTTAAACGTCTCTTGAGAGTAAAAATATTTATGCTGAAGAACTTTGTTTTAAAACAAAATAGTTTTATTGAAAATCAGTTTTGACCACTTTGGCTTCCGCCAATACATTTAAACAGTACTTTTTAAACTGATGTGATGTAGTTTAACTACAGCAGGTGTTGATTAAATAGCAAAGCTTAATAAGTAAAGAAAAAACTGGAAGAAATTAATTATGGAAATTTGTTAGAATTTAAGTTTAAATTAAAAGTGTCTGATTGAAGTAAATTGGTTCTTTTGGTGGAAAGTAGTGCTATTTACTTTATCTAAACTGTATATATTTTTCTATAGTACCTGATTAAACGCACTTGCAACTTTAGTTTGTCACATTTTGGAGTTTATTTTTTGCCTTTAAGAAACTTTATAGAATTATATAGTTTTTTTTTTTTGTATTTGGTCTTCTATTATTAAAAGGTTTGACAAGATTTTTAAGAATTGCTTCGATTGGAAAAGTTTTCTTTTTATTTCTGTTAAGATGTTGTTTTAGTACAAACTTTGATTAGCTTAAAAGTTAGTCTCTCAGTGTGGCTCTCTCTTTCTTTCTTTTTTTCTTAACTATAAAACTTCAATAGTAATTGGAAAATATTCTCAGTATTTAGTTGTCTTTATTAAAAAATTCCTTAAAATTGCTTTTGACTAAGAAAAAAAAAAAAAAACTTTAACAAAATTTTTCTTATACAAAAATATTTAAAGCTTTTAAAAAGCATTATTAAAGAAAAAAGTTTTTAAGAAGTCTTATGTGAAATAGTTTTAACAGGGGGAAGTTATTAAGTATATTAAATCAACATCCTTGAAGTTTTTCTTTTTAATTAAACAAATTAAAAAAAAAAAATTATTTGCCAGTAATAAGAGCAAAATATCACAACTTGTTGAAAAATCCAATTCCCACCTAAAAATCTTTTCTGCTGAAAAAAATTTCACATTCTTTGCAAAACTTTTAACAAAGCAGCTACAATTAAACAGAGCCCACAGCAAAAAAAAAAAAAAAAGAAAAAATGTGTAACAATTTTTTCACCACTTCCTGCGCTAAAATGATGAAACTAATTGTAATTCTGTGTCAAGTTATTTAGAACATGTGTATAGAATTACAATTTAGTTTACAATATTTTGTCGATCTCTACTACTACTACTACTACTAGAGTATAGTTAGTCCTTGTGTTTTATGTTAATGTTTTCTGTTCTGATTGTTGTTGATTATATGTTTTTGTAATTTACAAAAGCAACAAAAAAGAAAAATCAATGTTGTTGCCACCATTTCGTATAGAATTGTTAGACAGAATGGCAAAAAGTTTGTATCAATTGTTAGAAATGTATATTTGTATGTGGCAAAGAAGGTTGTTAGATAAGTTTGTATCATATTAAATGTTCTTTCAATAGACACACAAACGTACTTGGCAATCGATATGGAATCAAAAAAGTAAGCTGACCAATAGTTCAATGCTTTAATGATGTTATAATATAGAACCATAATTCATGGATTCATTTGAGGAACTATTTTACTGTTTCTCATACTAATGATCTTGATTGTGATGAAGTGTATTGGTAATAATGGGCCATCAGTTATATTTAATCCTAGACATTTCTGTTTGCTAAGATTTAACGTACTAACTTGTCGTATAAAAGTAATGATCACGTTCGATTGTATAGCTGTGTAAGTAGGTCTGTAATTGAGCTACAGTTTTGAGTGACTGTCTCCAAAAAGTGATTTTATTATTTAAAACTGATCCATACTTTACACAGCTGAGTGATCTATAGTCAAAGCTTATCTATAGTCGAGACAACAAACTATAAAATGATATATAGACTGGACTATAGACTGGTCTCTAGTATTAACTATTAACTTCTATACTCAAGACTCTAGATAGTCACGAATATTGACTGCTCTAAAGTCAAGACTATAGACTATTCTGTTATCAAGCTTATAGACTGTTTCGTTGTCAAAACTACAGACTGATCTGTAGTCATGACTATAAACTGATCTATAGTCAAGACTGTAGACAGATCTATAGTCAAGACTGTACAGACCTATAGTCAAGATTATAGACTGATCTATAGTCAAGACTATAGACTGATCAATAGTCAAGACTATAGACTTATCTATAGTCACGAGTATAGACTGATCTATAGTCAAGACTATAGACTGATCTATAGTCCAGAATATAGACTGATCTATTGTCCAGACTATAGACTGATTTATAGTCCAGACTATAGACTGATCTATAGTCCAGACTATAGACTGATCTATAGTCCAGACTATAGACTGATCTATAGTCCAGACTATA
>NC_060954.1:54831647-54838106 GCF_022045245.1 Lucilia cuprina
CTATTTCGTTTTTCAAAAGGTACTTTTTGAATTTTATATAATATTAAACCTAGACACATGAAATTAGATATGTAAAGCCCTGATTATGTGAGAACCCACAAAAGGAAAATTTTTAGTACTCTTTCGTTTTTCCAAAAAGTACTTTTTAAATTTCCTTAAATAGACATGCAATTAGGTTTGTGAGAACACTTAAAATTGATACTTTTTTTGGTACTTTTTCGTTATACAAAAGTGTATTTTATGAAATTTCAAAAAAATTTTATCTAGAAACATGAAGTTAAGCATGTAGGTCCCGAAGCAAGTTATAACCTACAAAAGAGGACTTTTTTGGTTTTGACTGTTTTTTTTTAACACATCATGGTGAAGGGTATATAAGATTCAGCACAGCCGAATATTAAACTCTTACTTATTTTTCTAGAAAATTTATTTATCTTTTATTCAAATCCAATATATTTTGAATAGTGCTTTCAGTTATTTTCTCAAATAATTTATGCAGTACATCTCAATTTCATTTTTACTGTCTATAATGCTTAATTTTGTTTATTTATCTTTCTTTTAAATCCTCCTACACTTTTTCGTATTTTTTGTTTTGAATGGAAAACAGTATTTTTTTTAAACTATAACTCTTGCAACAAACTAACAATATAAAAAAGAAAAAAAAAAAAAAAAATACATATAGAGTGAAAAATTGCAAGCAATTGACAGCAAATAAAAAGTTGCAACATTTGACAAGGAAACCTTAAAAGCTTAAATATATAGACACTTAAAACACAAACACACCCAAAATGTGGCAAAAATTTCGTAGAACACAGAAGCGACCCATTTATCATTGTGGTGTTGCAACAGTACAACAACACTTTAAGTTAAACATAGATGAGAGAAAAAAAAACAAATTTAAAACGGGCCATCAGAGCGAGCAATCGAATAAAAGTAAAATTGCACTGCTGCCCTACTGATGTTCGTTTCTTCAATCTACTTTTGAATCTGTTTTTTAAGTTTTATTAAAAAAAAAAACTGTCAAATTGAATGAATGGTTGGTTGACTGTTGAAAAGAAACGAAATTTAACTTAAAACTTCATCACAGGCTTTTATATATTTTACATGTTTACAGAGTAACATGATTATAACGTGTTTTTGTTATAAAAAAAGTCCGACTTAGTGAGGATTTAACAATTTTCTTGTGAAATATCTTTAGATTAAAAAATCTTCCGAATTCGTTATAGCATTATTAGCCAACTTAAGTGCATGTGTGTATGTATGTAGATTGTGTTAGTTTTGTTCATTGCTGTTGTTATACTTATATTAAATCGAGATTGTCATCAAATGTAAATAAATCTTATGTTGTTTCATTGTGAAGAAGTGAGAATTGCAAATACTACAAAAAGGAATCTGTTTTAACAACAACTAAAATTTATATACATACATATTCGGTTCAGTCGAATCATATAACTCATCAGCAAATAAAATTTATTTTAAAATTTACAAGGTTTCCCTGAAAAATGTCGTTTCTACAACTCTTAGACTGGCTTTGGTAATTTAATATCCTTCAACTGTTTCAAAATTCATGGCAAAATCAACATATCGTCTGATGTGTAACATAAACTATAAATAGCTGCCAAAAAACTCAGCAAGTTTTAAAAACATATAAAATACAGCTACGGAGAGCAACATAAAGCTTAAAAAAATTTAACAAAATATCAACCTTTTATAAAACCATAATAGTCAAGTTTACAGTCGTTATAGCAGTCATCAGCTATTACGCACAATTACTAATATTATAAAAGCTATGTACTATGATCTAGAATATAGACTGTTTTATAGCCCAGACTATAAACTAAACTATAGTTTAGACCATAAACAGATCTATAGTCCAAACTATTGACCGATACGTAGTCTAGATATAAGTCTACAATCTATAGTCCAGAATATAGATCAAAGTTCATGATGATACATAGACCAGATTATATTTAAAGACTGACCAGACTGTAGACTGATCTATATTCCAGACTATAGACTGATCTATAGTCCAGACCATAGACTGATCTATAGTCCAGACCATAGACTGATCAATAGTCCAGACTATAGACTAATCTATAGTCCAGACTATAGACTGATCTATAGTCCAGACTATAGACTGATCTATAGTCCAGACTATAGACTGATCTATAGTCCAGACTATAGACTGATCTATAGTCCAGACTATAGACTGATCTATAGTCCAGACTATAGACAGATCTATAGTCCAGACTATAGACTGATCTATAGTCCAGACTATAGACTGATCTATAGTCCAGACTATAGACTGATCTATAGTCACGAATATAGAATGATCTATTGTCAAAACTGTTCATACACCAGACTATATAATGATCTATAGATCAGACTCTAGACAGATTTAAAGACCAGACTATAAACAGAACTATAGACCAGACTATAGACTGATCTATAGTTAAGACTATGGACTGATGTATAGTTAAGACAATAGACCGATCTATAGTTAGGACTATAGTCTTATCTATAGTCCAGACTATAGACTTATCTATATTTCAGTCTGTAGTTTATAATTCAGCCTATAGCGCTATCTTAGAACAGTTATAATTATTTTATAAACAAAAATCTTTAACTTTCAATATGGCTGCCTGTGTATCCCGCAATTGTCATTATTAAAATATCCTGCATTCTTTATTCAGCCTATCGCCAACTCCATCTGGAGTTGTTGTTGTTTATATTACATTTATATAGCCTTCTTGAACATGATCGAAAGAAAACCACCCAAGTTGTTGACAACTAAGAATGTGAAATGATTCTCACAAAATCCACATTGACGACAAGAAATAAAAAGCCTTTTGTTGTTTTTCTTGTTTATTCTTGATTATACTTCCTCGGTTTTGTAAAGTTTTTCCTTAAGTTTTTTTTAGATAGTTTTTTGTCTTATATGGGGGAGTGTAAATAAGTGTAGCTATGCACTGGAAAAAATTTAACTTTTCTAGTAATTTTTTACCCCACTGTTCACTGTTCATTATTGCAGTTATTTTCATATTAATAGCACTTATTTATACATAATTAAAAACATACTAATGCTTCACTTAATTATTTACAAGTATATTTTTAACCTATTTATTCATTTATTATTATCATTATTTGTTTAATTTCTTTATGTGTAAAATAATAATATATAAAAAAAACTAAAGTATTGTTTGTTGTCATCCTTTCGTTGGGTTTGTTTGCTCTTAAACTTTCCTCCTCTTAAACTTATTGTTCCTTCGTTCGTTCTAGTGAATTTTTTAATTTATTTTTTATTTTCTGGTTTGTTTATTTTGAGCTTTGTCTTCCATATACAAGGATTTCCCAGTCAGTCGACTTGGTTTAAGATTTCTGCATGGTTGGAGTCGTCAAGAACTTATGCAAATCCATTTCCATACAAATTTTATTCGTATATATTTTTTTCACTTCCTTTACATCTATTACTTTTGTTGTTGTTAATGGTGTTGTTTTTGTTGTTATTATTGTTGCATATCTCATTCATTGTGTTTTTGCTCTAGTTAAAGTTATTTCTTCACTCAAATGAGACATGTTTGAACTTGCAGCTATAAGTTTTTTAAATAAAGATAAAACTGAGTTCTATTGGAATATGTAGTTTAAACGATAAATGTGAATAAATTTATAAATAGAGGTTGTCATATGTCATCAAAAGCAGACTAAACTGATCTTTTGTGTTTTCTCGTTAATAATAGATCCTTTATTAGCTAAGCTTTTAATTATGTTAAAATTACTTAAGAATATTAGCAATCTAAATCTGATTTCGCTACATTTACCCTCACTCAAATTTTCTTGAGGTTTGAGTTAACGTTTTTTGGAGTTTTTTTTAAATTTCATAAATTTTTAACTTGCATGATTTATTTGGTGCACCCTTCTTGTTGCCTTTACCAATTTGGGGTTAGTTGCTATAGTTATTCAAATACTTATACAACGACAATAGGGGGGAAAGGTTTTAACTACAGATGCGACTATATTAGAATATTGCTAGAGTATGGAGTATGGATCTATATTCCATCCATCCTTTATTCCAGAATATAGACTGATCTTTATTCAAGACTATACACTGATATATAGATCAGATTATAGAGTGATCTATCGTACAGACTATAAGCTTATCAATATTCCAGACTACACACTAGTCTATATATAGATCTATAGTCTAGATTATATATCAGACTATTAACTGATCTATAATACAGATAGATCAGCCTGTAGTAGAGATTACTCTATATTGTAGACTATAGACTGATCTATAGTCCAGACTAAATACTGATCTATAGTCCAGACTATAGACTGATCTATAGTCCAGACTATAGATTGATCTATAGTCCAGACTATAGACTGATCTATAGTCCAGACTATAGACTGATCTATAGTCCAGACTATTGACTGATCTATAGTCCAGACTATAGACTGATCTATAGTCCAGACTATTGAATGATCTATAGTCCAGACTATAGACTGATCTATAGTCCCGACTATAGAGTGATCTATAGTCCAGACTATAGACTGATCTATAGTCCAGACTATAGACTGATCTTTAATCAAGACTATAGACTGGATCTTTAATCAAGACTATAGTCTGATCTATAGTGTGTTCTATAGTTCAGACTTTAGACTGATCTATAGTATAGTCCAGGCTGTCAATTGATCTATAGTCCAGATTATAGACTGATTTATAATCCAGACTATAGACTGATTTATAGTGCGGACTATAGATATATAGTTCAGACTATATACTGATCTATAGTCCAGATTATAGACTGATCTTTAATCCAGACTATAGACTGATCTATAGTCCAGACTATAGACTGATCTATAGTTCAGACTACTGACTGATCGATAATCCAGACTATAGACTGATCTATAGTCCAGACTATAGACTGATCTATAGTTCAGACTGTAGATCTGTTTATAGTCCAGACTATAGACTGATCTTTCTTTTTAGTTCACACTATAGACTAGACTATAAAAATATATTAGACTTAAGTTCGCTACATCTGACTTCACACATATAAGTAGTCCCCCTCTAATATTATTATATACTTAGTTAACGCCTTGTTGTGTTGAGTAAAATCCACTTTTCAAAGGAGATAAATTCAAAGTGATGATAATAATGATGAAGATGATTTTCATGTGTTTGTCTAAGTGTGCTTTATGCCTGTACGAAAATCTATGTATGCATGAAAAAAAACTCTATATTGTGGGCCAAAGAGTTTGTAAAAGTGCATTGTATATTTAAGTGTGTTTTGAACTTTTTTTTGAGTAGTGTCAGAAAGCAGAAAAGAATAATGAAAATTCTATATAGAACAAAGTTCTATAAAGCATAAAAAATAGTCAACAAATCTTAGTAAAACAATCACGCATTCTCAACAATAAACTAAATGCATGAAGTCAGTCATAGTAGCGTATTACAATACCAGTATCTTATTGTTGTATTGTATCTTAAAGTACAAATGTTTGTTGCTAAGAGCGTCGATGCTTACGTTTGTATGTATGTGAGTATATGTGGAATCATGTTTGAGATACAAATAAAATTTCTTTAACAAACAAAGTTTGTGGAAGGGAATTTTTACTTGTTTTTCTTATATTTATCTTATTTTATTTCAATTTTAATAAAACATAGTTCAAATATGTCAAGAAAATTAAATGAATTTAATAGTGAAATGAAATGAAATGAAATAAATAATAAAACTTAAAATGAAAAGAAAGCAAAATCTAAAAATGTCATTTTATATATTTTGCAATATTTATTATACGTTGAATACGTATGTATGTATATAGGTATGTATATCAGTTTTATTGCATTTCCAATTTATATAAATCAATTTAAATTCTTTGAAAAAAAACTACAAAATTTTAAACAAACGAAATAATTTCGGATGTTTAAAAAGACATATAAATTCCGTTTCCTTGAATGATTTGTTTTCAGGAAACGGATGAATAAAATTCTTTAATTTTGTTAGTAATTTATGATAACATTATTATCTATACAAATCTTAATAGAATTATTATATCATTTCTATAAAAAATGTAATATTGACTTTAGTATAAAAGAAAAAATCCGGAATAGACAAAATTCTAGACTATAGACTAGACAATAGACTAGGTTGTAAAAAAGACTATGGACTTTAGACTAAACTATAAATTAGGCTAGATTATAGACTATACTATATACTAAACTATAGTTTAGAGTATAGACTAGATTATAGACTATATTATAGACTAGACTATAGATTATATTATAGACTAGACTAAAGACTAGATTATAGACTAAACTATAGACTATACTATAGACTTGACTATAGACTTTACTATAGACTAGACAGTAGACTAGACTATAGACTAGACTATAGACTAGACTATAGACTAGACTATAGACTAGACTATAGACTAGACTATAGACTAGACTATAGACTA
>NC_060954.1:54838206-54840031 GCF_022045245.1 Lucilia cuprina
TCCTTCTATGGGTTCTCACGTCATAAGGGCTCTGAAAATCTAATTTCTCACCTTATTCCAACTCAAAAAACTAATTTCATGTCTTTAGATTCAATATTTAGGGAAATTCAAAAAGTACCTTTTGGAAAACGAAAGTGTACTAAAAAGTATCCTTTTATGAGTTCTCAGATAATCAGGGCTTTACATACCTAATTTCATGTCTCTAGGTTTAATATTATAGGAAATTCAAAAAGTACCTTTTGGAAAACGAAATAGTACTAAAAAGTTCCCTTCTATGGGTTCTCACATCATAAGGGCTCTGCAAATCTAATTTTTCACCTTATTCCAACTCTACCAACTTAATTTCATATTTCTAGGTTCAATATTATAGAAGATTTAAAAAGTACATTTGAAAACAAACAAAAAAAGTACCAAAAAGTGCTTTTCCGACTCTAAGTACTTAATTTCATGTTTCAATATTATAGAAAATTCAAAAAGTTTTATGTTTCTAGCCAATAAACAACATATTAGTGCCGCTCTTGCTCTGCTGCACTTTACCGTATGATTATCTATTTTGTTTTTGCTTTTTTGCAAATTCTGAACATGAATAAAAAATCTAAATTTTTGATAAAATTTTCAGAGGTTGTCTCCGGTTTTTGATAATATCCACATTATTTATGGACCGAATTTTGTCTTGTAAAAACTGATGGACAGACAGACAGACAGAAGGAAATTGGTAATCTACTCCGCTACCTTTAAGGATCTAGAATATATATACTTATGGGGTCGAAAAATTATATTTTAGAAAAGACAAACTTATATATACTCTTCTCATCCACCCGGAGCATGTTTCCTTGATGATAGATCACATAATGGTGTATTGCAATCCCAGTAACTCGGGACTATAAACTGGTGAAGACACTTCACCCCTCAGCTAGTCCTTGGTATGATTTGACATAGGGTCTAACCAGAGTACCACACAATATGATACTACTGGAGGTCAGATGCCCGCAGGATTATGTTCTGGCTGGTCAGTTGGTTGAGGTTCATTCGGGATCCGCGTAGTGGCTGTAGTTTAAACCCAAATTCGCGGGAAGAGTAATTGGCGGTTAAAAGATTGATGAATGGGATAAGTTCAGTGCTGTTGCCGAAGTCAACAGAGGAGTGGCTGTGGGACTAAGCTCTGAAATGGAACATGATACGGAATGATTGTAGAGGTATGCGGGACTCACCCTACTTAATGAGTGAGTAAGAACAAAGTTTCGGCTTATTTGACGGATTTGTATATTCGGTCTACCAGAAACGTCTCTAGGTGCTGTTGCCAACTCAACAGAGGCCTTCCATCTCGGAAATTAAGCAGCGAGGAATTAATAGTTAGAGATTAGACAGCTCAAGTATCTGAACAAAGCTTTTTTATAGAAAAAAATTTTAACCGAAAGAATTCTAAAGAAAATTTTAACCGAAAATTTTCTATAAATAGAAAATCTTAACCGAATATTTTCTATAAATAGAAAATCTGAACCAAATATTTTCTGTAAAAAGAAAATTATAACCGAATATTTTCTATAAATAGAAAATCTTAACCGAAAATTTTCTACAAACAAAATTTAACAGAATATTTTCTAAAAAAGAAAAATTTAACCGAAAAATTTTATATAAAAAGAAAATTTTTACCGAAAAATTTTATATAAAAAGAAAATTTTTACTGAAAATTTTCTATAGAAAGAAAATTTTTACTGAAAATTTTCTATAGAAAGAATATTTTTACAGAAAATTTTCTATAGAAAGAATATTTTTACAGAAAATTTTCTATAGAAAGAATATTTTTACAGAAAATTTTCTATAG
>NC_060954.1:54840131-54842602 GCF_022045245.1 Lucilia cuprina
ATAGAAAGAAAATTTTAATCGAAAATTTTCTATAGAAAGAAAATTTTAATCGAAAATTTTCTATAGAAAGAAAATTTTAATCGAAAATTTTCTATAGAAAGAAAATTTCAACCGAAAATTTTCTCTAGAAAGAAAATTTCAACCGAAAATTTTCTATAGAAAGAAAATTTTAATCGAAAAATTTCTATAGAAAGAAAATTTCAACCGAAAATTTTCTATAGAAAGAAAATTTTAGAAATTTTAGCCAAAAATGTTCTACAGAAAGAAAATTTCAACCGAAAACTTCCTATGGAGAGAAATTTCAACCGAAAATGTTCTACAGAAAAATTTTTACGGAAAAATTTCTATAGAAGGAATATTTTAACAAAAAATTTTCAATAAAAAATTTCTAAAAAAATTTTAATAAAAAGAAAATTTTAACCGAAAATTTTTGATCGAAATAAAATTTTGAACGAATATTTTCTACGGAAAGAAAATTTTAACCGAAAATTTTCTATAGAAAAAAAAATTGAACCCAATATTTTCTATAGAAAGGATAAGATAAATGCGAACCAAAATCTGGTTCTTTTTAGTTCTTCAAATAAAACATTATGACCTTTTAATTAATACAAGAAATGAGATTTTGGTACTTTTGTTGGTCTTCGAAAAGTACCTTTGAAATAGTTCCAAGAAACAATAATAGACAATTATCTATAAGGATCCTAAAAGTAAAGTTTGAATAGAATATTTATACATTTTCTTTAAAATTTTATCTAAAAAATACAAAACCAGAAATATTTAGTTTTCATAATGAGAGGTAAAGGTACTTTTCTTAAAGAGTACTTTAAATATCATTAAGAATAGTAGCGAAGCACTCCGGATACACTAGTACTTATAATATGTATTAATTAACTTAAAACAATTAACATTTGTTAATCAAGTATTAATAGTTTAATTAAAAATTTAAAACATATTTACAAAACATTTAAAAGCTTATTCATGGAAACCAATTAAACAAACGTGCTCTGAATTTTTCGTATAAATACTCGTAAAAACCCCCCCCCCCCCCCACAAAATGACCATTTGATGCAGGAAAATTTGCCCCTAAGATCAAGCTTACCATTATTGTACTTATTACGAAAACAAGCAATTGAATGAAATAAATTCTTAATTAAGATTCCACAAGTACAAATACAATTCTGTACTGAATTACTGATGGCAAACTGCAGCAGGAGTAAACTTTAACAGAATGATGAAAAAAAAAACAGCAAAATTATTAAGTTTCACTATTGGCAGTAATGAATTTTTATGGGCAGGAATCTCATTAGTGAGTCAAATTCTGTATGTAATAAACAGAATTTTAAATTAAACAAAAAAAAATACAAATTATTCCCTTACAAAATTTTCAAATAAAGTTGTTGTTGTTGTTGTTGGTAAAGTTGTGGTTTAGGGAGAAAAAATTTGATACTCATACGTCTGTTGCACACAAATATTATTTTATTCATTCTAAAACATATTCACATACAAACACACATACTTTTACATACATGCATACACAAACATGTATGTAGTATGTATGCATATGTGAGGATTATTTGAAGGATACGCAAAAAAAGCCTCTAAAATGTATACACATTTATAGTTTTAAAGGCTTGGATGAGTAGCTGGTTGGTTGACTGCCTGCCTGGCTGACTGACTGACTGACTCATTGACTGAGAATGAATGTATGTTTGCTTGTTCGCCTGTTTGTTTGTTCATTCGTTCGAATGTTTTTTTGAAATGTTGTTACTATTTGGTTTCATTTGAGTTGCACATACGTTACAATCATCATCATTATCGTCATAGAAATTCTAAAACATTCATTGCATGCCATCGCAGGCAGCATCATTTTATTTAGAACAAATTATAAATGTATGTGCAAATGTATAGCGGAGAAGAATAACACTTCGCGATGCGCTTCGCCAACACTATGCAATATCCAACATCCATGGTATGCACATCAACATCATTTTATATATATTTTTTTTGGTTCAAAAAGTAGGATGATCTTTAGAAATTGTTACAGCAAAACAATTTCACGCTCCCATAATCCAACAAACGAACGAATGAGTAAGTCAAGGATGCAATTCTCAACTAAATATTTTGCTTGAAATATTGCTTGGAGAACTTATATTGCTTCTCATTTTACAGGCAGTCTGCCGCAGCTGCTAATATAGACCTATAATGGGTAATGCACAAAGGATGTGTACGTCCTAAAGGAACAACGTGAAGGCTGCTTAAACGTCACAAAAATTACAAAAACAATAATAGACAAGGCTATAATTAAGAGTCTAGATCAGGCTATAGACTACAATGTAAACTAGAATAAAACTAGACTTTAAACAAGATTATAGACTAGACTATAGACTAGACTATAGACTAGACTATAGACTAGACTATAGACTAGACTTTAGACTAGACTATAGACTAGACTATAGACTAGACTATAGACT
>NC_060954.1:54842702-54858126 GCF_022045245.1 Lucilia cuprina
ACTATAGACTATTCTATAGTCCAGACTATAGACTATTCTATAGTCCAGACTATAGACTATTCTATAGTCCAGACTATAGACTATTCTATAGTTCAGACTATAGACTATGCTATAGTCCAGGTTATAGACTATTCTATAGTCCAGGTTATAGACTATTCTATAGTCCAGGTTAGACTATTTTAATTTTAAATTTTCCACTGTCCTTTTATATTGGATATTGCAACAGTGTAGTTTATTTTTATTTTATTCAGTTTTGTGGGTTTCATTTGTTGTTTTGTTTTTTAGATTTTCCCATTTTTTTCAGATAATCTATCCAGAAGTCTTTAAATCTGTTCTGTTGGTCTTTTTTTTTTTTTTTGTTGTACTTATCCACAAACATTTATTCAAATATATAAATATGTATGCAACATATATATATGATAGTAGTAGTAGTAGTAGTACATTCATACTAAATGAATTACCCAAAAACCACAAACAGACAGATAGATAGAGAGACGAACTGAGATAAAAATCTCTGCTGTTTTAGCATTTGATATCTTTATATATTAAACTTTGTATATATGTATGTAGTTATTTACATATATTTTTGAATGGTTGCTGGTTGTTGTTTTTTATGCTGTATTTTTGGCTGCGGCTGCTTTAAAAATTGTTTGTGGAATTTACTAAAAATCTAATATGTGCATTGAATAGTTTAGAAAAACTAGAATTGCAGCAACAGAAAAAAAGTACTTTTTTAATGCAACTTAACATATGATTTTTTTTTAAATCTGTATTCGTTGCTGTTGTGGTTCAAAAATAAAATGAAAATAATAATATTATTCTTGTTACAAATTTCTTTTTTTTTTCTTTAAGAATTTATCAAAAAATTTGATTTCATTTTTATTTCTACTCTCTATCTCATGTGCATAAATACTTAAATATTTCATATTCTCATACAAAAAAAGTAACAAAATCTTATTTATTAAAATGACTTTATATTTTCAATATTTCATGCTCAATGAGGACCTGTTTGTTGTAGTAGTCCCCATACACTGCTTTTGCTTTTATTGCAAATATTCAATACGATTTGCAATATGTAAACCATAGAGTTTACACAGTGTGCTCTTTGTTACTGCTGCTGTTAGCAGAAAAATTTTTGCTTTTTTTTCTATTTATATTTGTTTAAATAAGGAAAATATAGTTGCTGAATATCAGCAGCGAAAAAAATACCAAAATAATAGCAATAAAAAAATGCTGCAACTTTTTCCATACACACGTTCTGTATGTTTTTCATATTTTGCAGCATATATACATACATTAATGTTGTTGCTAACTACAACAATCTTCATGCTATAAGAATTTTTAAGGGAACACATGGTGTTATATATATATATATATATATAATAACTACTTTGTAAAATTCCTTCTTTTTTCATCATGCAATAGATGTTTTTTCTTTTCTTTTTTGGAAGGGACTTGAGTGTGTGCATAACTTGTTACTTTTACTCATGAAAAAATGTAATAAATATTTTTTTTTGTAAAATTTCTGTTGCTCAAAATTAAATTGGTAACAAAATATTGCCAACATTTATATTTGTTTGTTTACTTGGAATAATTCAGCAACAGTGGTTAAAAAGTTGATGTTTTTTAAGATAACCAGTTCTAGAATTAGTGCAAGGAAAACCACTTTAAAATCTTCAAGAAAATAATTCTCAAACTCGTTCAATACACTAGTTTAGAACAGTCCGTACAACAATTAATAGAATAGTATATACTTAGACTAGTTTGTGTAATCCACGCACTCGCTATGGCCGGGTCAATGAACTAGTGCAGAAACTAGTAAAAAGCCTAAACATTACACTAGCCTAGTTAAGTCCACAAACTAGACAATAAACTAGTGTATGTACTAGTTTGTAAACTTGTCCATAGAGTTCTCAATAGTCTAACTCCTAGACCATAGTCAAGTGCCTAGACTCTAGCCATAGGTCATATAAGTCATATGAAAGACGGGTCGATATCCTTTTTAATAAACTAGGTATTAGTCAATATACTAGGCAATAAACTAAACAATATACAAGTCAATTTACTTGACAATAGAATTTACTAGTCAGTATATTAGACAGTTTGAGACACTATATTAAAGTCTAGTCGATAGCCTGGACAATAAGCATCTAAATAGATAGGCTAATAAACTAGTTAATCGACTAATCAACATTCTTGTAAATAGACAATAGATTAGTCAATAGACTAGACAATAGAATAGTCAATAGACTAGTCAACAGACTAGATAATAGAATAGTCAATAGACTAGATAATAGACTGGTCAATTGACTAGTCAATAGACTAGACAATAGACTAGTCATTAGACTGGTCAATAGACTAGATAATAGAATAGTCAATAGACTACTCAATAGACTAGATAATAGACTAGTCAATATATTAGTCAAAAGACTAGACAATAGACTAAATAATAGACTAGTCAATAGACTAGATAATTCAATAATAGATAGGCAATAGACTAGTCAATATACTAGACAATAGACTAATCAATACACTAGATAATACAGTAGTCAATAGACTAGTCAAAAGACTAGATATATATAATAGTCAATAGACTTGTCAGTAGACTAGACAATAGACTAGACAATAGACTAGACAGTAGACCAGACAATAGACTAGTCATTAGACTAGTCAATAGACTAGTCATTAGACCAGTCAATAGACTAGTCAATAGACTAGATAATAGACTAGTCAATAGACTAGATAATAGACTAGATAATAGACTAGATAATAGACTAGATAATAGACTAGTCAATAGACTAGATAATAGACTAGTCATTAGACTAGTCAATGGACTAGTCAAAAGACTAGACAATAGACTAGTCAAAAGGCTAGACAATAGACTAGTAAATAGACTAGATAATAGACTAGTCATTAGACTAGTCAATGGACTAGTCAAAAGACTAGACAATAGACTAGTCAATGGACTAGTCAAAAGACTAGACAATAGACTAGACAATAGACTAGTCAAAAGGCTAGACAATAGACTAGTAAATAGACTAGATAATAGACTAGTCAATAGACTTGTCCATAGACTAGACAATAGACTAGTCTAATGACTAGACAATAGGCTATTCATTAGACTAGTCAATAGACTAGATAATAGACTATTCAATTGACTTGTCCATAGACTAGACTAGTTCAATAACTATCTAATAGAAAATAATTGAGTAATCCGTACTATAAACAAGTATAAAATACTTAATTCAAGTACGGACCGACTGAGTACGAAAACCCTTTTTTAATTCATTTTTTTTAATGATTTTACAATCTGAATATGTATTTGAAGAATTTTTGTTTACGTTCAAATGCATGATCGATTTGCAATCGTGCAAATGAAATGCAAAATATTGAATTAATAACGAAATAAACTTGATTTGAACTCGATACGTTTTTGATTTTAAAACAGACGAAAAATTTTATTATTAAATTACATAATCATTTTAAACACATCTATTATAATATTTCGTAATATATATGAAATTTTCGTAAATATTATGAAGAAATAAAGTAGTTATGAGATGTTAAGCATGAATTTCACTCTAATTCATAGACTATTTTATGCACTTATTGTTACTGGTTGTTATCAACTTCTGTTTATAAATGTAATTAATTTACATTTCTATGTCAACTGATTTGTGGTTTTATCTTAAACCACATATTGAAATAATTAATATTCAATCACTTACAGCGACCACAAATCATGATGGAAATTATTAACGACATTACTTACAGGTTTTCATAATTGATTGATATTGCAAGTAATATTTGCTTAAAATATTAGCATGTGGTCATCGGTTACTTAGTGGTTAGTGTTCTAGTCTATCAGACCAGAGGTAGTAGGTTCAATTGCCAGCTGAGTCAGAGGTTAAGAAGCGCACAACAGGCTAAGGTGTATTTCTTCGGATTTAATGTACATTGACCCTCCTTTTAATCTAACTATCCAAGATTTTGCATTCATAAGTCAGTAGGCTAGTTACTGAACTAGTCCATGGTATAGTGCATAGACTACCCTTTGGGCTAGTACATATACTAGTCTACTTGGTCTTGTCTTCTAGTTTATACACTAGTTTAGTCAACGGATCGAATAAACTGCAAACTATTTAATAGACTAGATAATATATAAATTAGTCAATAGTTTATAGGCTTGTCGAGAGACTAATTTATAGACTAGTTCAAAGGCTAGTCCATAGACTACAGCGGTGTGTCCACTATTCTATAAACCTAATTATTGAACAGTTAATAGCTTATGATATACTGTCCTGTGGTTGAAAATGCTCAAATATTTATGTTTCCTAAAGAATAATAATATTCTTAACACTTAACACTCGCTCTTCTTAAAACTAAAAGTAATTTAAATATAAATTTCATTTCATTACTTATTTTCCTATTAATCTTATAATACTTTATATAAAACAGGGATTTGTATTTTTTATGCAACAGTAGGAGTTTTTTTACGAGCATATTCAATAATCTATTTACACCTTGTTATAGATGATTGTAAAATTTTTCAATTTTCCTTGCGATTGATTTTCGTTTTTTATTTTTTCTTTATTTTTTATACAACAATTGCGGTTAAAAAGTATTAAATTTTATTTTTCACTTGCTTTGGCTTTGACGTTGCTTTCGTTTCGTTTTATTACCTAAACTTGAACTTTTATCGCGTAAATATAAATATTCCCTGTGGATTTGCAAGCGTTTGTATATATTTTGTTCTTCTTTACATTTTCTTTAATTTTTCCTTCTTTTAAAGATTTTTTTTTAAATACACATAGAGAAAAACGGGTTTAAATTAAAATTTATACTATATTATGCTTGCTTCTATTATAAGTTTAGTTACATCAAGTAATTAAATGATTGTGACAATCATATAGTTAGTATATGTTTGTTGTATTTATTATGAATATTAGAGTCATTAAGAATAACTTTAACAATCGAAAAATTATTGTGAGAAACATATTCGTTTGTTTATGATTGTCACAATCATTTGAATACTAGATTTAACTAAAATCACTTTTGCAGTATTTCTTAAAAAGATAATGTGACAATAATATGATTGAAAAACACTTTTTTTAAATACACATAGAGAAAAAACGCGTTTAAACAAACATTTTTATTATATTTTACCATATTATGATTACTTCAATCAAAACTTTAGTTAAATCAAATAATAAAATGATTGTGACAATCATATAGCCAATATATGTTTGTTGTAATTATTTTTATAATTATAAATACTAAAGTAATTAAGAGCAACATTTACAATCATAAAAATTATTGTGAGAAACATATTCTGGTTCGTTTATGATTGTCACAATCATTTAAATACTAGATTTAACTTTATTTAAAAGATAATGTAACAATAACATGATGGCAACAACTAAAACTATGTTTACAGCTAACATAACATTATAACATTATGTATAACTTACTGCAAACATTTCTCCGTGTATAGCTGTCTGTCCCTCTCTCTCTTGTAAGTGCAGTACATTTGTCATCTAATATATTTTTTCGTGCATCAATGCACTGATAATCGTATTAGGAAGCAGCTTTTAGTTGCAAAAGAACAAAAAAAAAGAAAATTAAAAAGAAAAAAATCAAACGCTTTAAATAATTTGATTGCAAAAAAAAAGAAATAATTTTCCTCTAATATTTTATCGATTGCGGTTGACAACAAACGATAATAATATTAACGATAGATATACCTACCGCTGTCGATGACGGTGATAATGAAAATGGTGTGAGAGGTTTTACAAAGTGCCTATCATCGTAAAATTTGCTATTTATGTGGTTCGTGGGGGTTATTAAAACCACTGTGCGACTTGGCATGATATTTCTTCATGATGTAAACTATACACTTACATGCTTTTTTTTGATATTCTAAAACATCAATTTATTAAAGTGCCGTTTATGTGTGAGTCAATGTGTGTGTGTGTGTGTGTGTGCGCTAGGCATGATATTGCCAAGTTTGTTTCCGCATCCGTTTACACAAAATATTCACATACACAACTACATATAATGTAATATGAATACGCTAAAAGATCTTACATAGTTAATGTTCATGCATGTATATATATATATTTAAAAACACCAAAAACAACAAATTTCTACACATACACACACACACACATATATGCTGTAGTAGTACCCATTTTCTTTACTTTATAAATACACTCATGCATAATAACTATAATAAATAAACTATCAATATGACTAGGGGTACACTTTTCTATGTCAACCATGTTTATAAGATGGCTGAGAAGACATAAAATGAGTTAAAAATATGTATGTAGTTGTAGTCATTTAACTGCCTGTCTGCCTTAATGATGTCAACATATACACATTAAGAGTGTAACTAAATTGAAAAGCACATACACTTTTTACTGTGTTGCCTTACTATATACACAGAAAGAAATCAAATCTTAATTGTATCTTAAATCGATTATACATTTAAGATTAAAACAAACCGATATATTTTAAGATCACTTTTAACATAAAAAGGCTTTTCTTACTTGAATCGATTACTTTTTATACTTGGTTTATGATAAATCGTACTTCTGAAAATGCATCAGATTGATTAAGTTAGTCAATAGACGAATAGACAATGACTAGAAGTAGTCAATAGATATTTCAGTAGTCTAGTCAATAGATTGATTTTCAGACCAGTTCATAAGTTAGTCAATATATTAGTCTATAGTCTGTAGACTAATCAAGAGACGAATAGACAATGACTAGAAAGAGTATTAGTCAATAGATATTTCAGTAGTCTAGTCAATAGATTGATTTTCAGACAAGTCAATAGACCAGTCCACACCAGACTAGTTAAAAGATTTGACATCTTAATCAATATAATGATCTGTAAACTAGTCAACAGACTAGTAAAAAGATCAGTTATTACATATATCAATAGATTAGTCTATAAATTGCTTAAAAAAACTAAACTAAAGTCTATCAGTCAATGATGTTGTCAAGTTTAAAAAAAATTTAATGAATTTGCTTTAAGACAAGTCAATAGACTTTTAAATAGTACAGTCAATAATCTAATTAAGGGACTTGTCAATAGACTGATCCTTAGACCATTCAATAGAGTACTCCATAGTCTAGTCAATAGCGTAGAAAGTAGTCCAGTCAATAGTCTAGTCAATAATCTATTCATAAGTCTAGTCTATTGTGCAATGAATATTCTAGTCTATAATGTAGTCAATAGTCTAGTCTGTAGTCTGGTCAATAGTGTTGTCAATAGTTTAGTCAGAAGTCTGTTATGTAGTATAGTCAATAGCGTATTCAATAGTCTAGTCAGTGATCATAGCAATAATATGGTCAATAGTCTGGTGAAAAATTTACTTAAAAGTGTAGTCAATAGTCTTGTCAATAGTATCTCTAGTCAAAAGTTTACTCAAAATTGAAATATATAGTGTAGTCAAAATTATTGTCAATAGAGTATTAAATAGTCTAGTCAATACTTCAACAGTCCAGTCAATAGTCTAGTCAATAGTTTAGCCAATAGCCTAGTCAATAGTCTAGTCAATAGCCTAGTCAATAGCCTAGTCAACAGCCTAGTCACTAGCCTAGTGTAGTCAATAGCCTAGTCAGTGGTCTAGTTAAAAGTGTAGTCAATGATCTAGATAAAAGTGTAGTCAATAGTCTATATAGTCGATAGTAATGGTCTAGTCAACATTCTGTTCAATAGTTAGTCAATAGTCTAGTAAATAGTCTAGTCAATAGTCAAGTCAATAGTCTAGTCAATAATCTAATCAATAGTCAAGTTAATAGTCTAGTCAATAGTTTAGTAAATAGTCTATTCAATGGTCTGGTCAATAATCTAGACAATGTGCTTGTAAATAGTGTAGTCAATAGTCTAGTTAAGAGTCTGGTATTGAATAGTCAATAGTTTAGTCAAAAGTCTAGTCAATAGTGAAGTCAGCTGTGTAGTCAATAGTCTAGTCAGTAGTCATGTCGACAGTCTGGTCAATAGTTTAGTCAATAGTCTAGTCAGTAGTTTATAGTTGTAAATAGTATAATAAATAGTCTTTTCAGTAAACTTGTAATAGTCTAGTCAAAAGTTAACTAGTCAATAGTGTAGTGAATCGTCTATTCAATAGTCTAGTCAGTAGTCTAGTCAAGAGTCTAGTCAATATTTTACTAGTCAATAGTGCAGTCAATTGTCTATTTAATAGTCTAGTAAATATCGTAGTCAATAGTCTAGTCAATAGTTTTGTCATAAGTTTAGTCAATATTGTAGTCAATAGTGTAGTCAATTGTGTAGTCAATAGTGTAGTCAATAGTGTAGTCAATAGTGTAGTCAATAGTGTAGTCAAAAGCGTAGTCAACAGTCTAGACAATAGTCTAGTCAATAGTCTAGTCAAAAATCTAGTTAATGGTCTGGTCGATAGTCTAGTCAATAGTCTAGTCATTAATCTAGTCATTAATCTAGTCAATAGTCTAGTCAATAGTCTAGTCAATAGTTTAGTCAATAGTGCAGTCAATAGTCTAGTATAATCTGTTCTATGTCTAGTCTATAGACAATCTATCCTGTTCACTTGATAAATTAGTAGACTAGTCAATAGACTAGTTTATAGACTAGTTCATAGACAGCTTCATAGACTAGTTCATAGTCTAGTTCATAAACTAGTTTATAGACTAGTTCATAGACTAAACCACATAGTATCCAATAGACTAGTCCAGTTTATAAGAAACTGGTATGCACTATTTATTTCACACGCACTTATCGTAAGGCCAAGTGACTGCCTACATATATATGTATCTGTTTGTCTGTCTGTCTAGCAGCCTTTGTGTGTGCGTGTGTGTGCATATTTGCTTTATATTTAAGACAGTGTATTGCTTTTACATAAATAAGCTTATTTTATGTTATTTCTTTATGTTATTATGAACTCGAAAATATGTTACGTTTCTACTGGCATTAAGTTAAACATTTCACATAAAATTATGCATGAATGTGTACACAACAAGTACATTTATGCAATTTCTTGTTGTTTTTATTGACTTGTGATATATTTAAAATATATACATATACATATGTATGTACATATAAAAAAAATGCATTTTTGCTAACCAGAGAGCACATACTTTGAAATGCATTAATACTTACAGAAATTATCTTATAAAATAAATTTATATTAATATTAAAATTAGTTGAGTAGAAAATAAGTAAAGTTGTGTGTTAAGCATTTTATTGATTTTAAGATTAGTCAAAGTTTGTATATGACATTGAAGAAGAAATTGAAAGTTTTTTATTAAAATTTAAATAATATGCAAAATTATATATAAATTCTATAATCCTTTAACTAACACCTAGAAAAATGCACTATTATTATATTCATACCTTTATTGTGTATATAATAATTTAAACAAAAATGTGCAACTGTTATAACGTAAAAAACTATTTCTTTTGCTGCAAAAAATAGCAAAATATTCATTTTATTAAACACATCATTTCAAATAAATTTTTTTATTTTTTATTTTTTTTTGCCCTTTTAACATTTGGCCCTATTTACTTTTATATACAATTTAACATTTTTATTTGAGTTGTTGTCGGTTTTTTTAACATTTTCACTTGTTTTTTTTTACCTTTATTTCAAATTTGATATTTAAATAAATAAATAATAAAAAACGTTTTGTTTAACTTCGTTTATGTCAAAAAAAAGAAAACGTAAACAATTTTATTGTTTTTTAACACTTTCGTTTTTTTCTCTCCGTTTTTTTGGTGTGAATGTGTTATGGTAAATATTTTTTTGAACTTTGCAGTTTTAGAAGTAGGGTACTATAGTTAGAAAAAGTCGACTTTTTGCTCTAAGTTAAAAATCGACTTTTTGCAATTTATGAATAGTCGTTTTTTCGGTTTTTTTACTTTTTTCATTTAATTAAAAGTCGACTTTTAGACTTTTTTGAATTTTGGTATTTTATAAATAGTCGAATTTTCGAAATTTTTCGACTTTTTGCGCTTTTTTTTTGACTATTCGAGGTTTTTCCGACGTTTTTCGAAATTTTGACTTTTTCCGATTTTTCGACTCATTCCGGCTTTTTTCGACCTTTTCCCCCTTTTGGCCTATTTTCGACTTTTTCCGACTTTATACTATTTTTTGGCTTTTCGCCTTCTTTTTTTTTGACTTTTAGTATTTTATGAATAGTCGAATTTTCGAAATTTTTCGACTTTCTGCGATTTTTTTTTGACTCTTTCCGACTATTTTCGACTTTTAACTATTTTTGAAAAATTTTGACTTTTTCCGATTTTTCGACTCTTTACGACTTTTTCAACTATTTTCGACTTTTTCCGACTTTTTGACCATTTTCGACTTTTAACTATTTTTGAATATTTTCGACTGTTTTCCGACTTTTTGACTATTTTCGACTTTTAGTTTTTTTTCGACTTTTCAACTTTTTTCGACTTCTTCCGACTTTTTTCAACTTTTTTCGACTCTTTCAGACTTTGTACTATTTTTCGGCTTCTTACATTTAATTAAAAGTCGATTTTTAGACTTTTTGGACTTTTAGTATTTTATGAATAGTCGAATTTTCGAAATTTATCGACTTTTTGTGATTTTTTTAAGACTTTTCGACTTTTTCCGACTCTTTTAGACTTTTTCCGACTTTTCGACTATTTTCGACTCTTTCCTACTTTTTTTCGACTCTCCGACTTTTATTTACAAAGTCGACTTTTTTTATAGACGATAGTCGAGTTATCGACTTTTTTGGAACCAAATAGACGACTTTGACATTTCGACTTTTTACGACAAAAAGTCGATTCTTCGATTATTCGAAAGTCGATTTATAGAACCCTATTTAGAAGTAGCAATTGTTAATTTATTGAATGATCTTAGACGACTTGTAAAGCACACTAATTATAATAAAATAAACAACAAGAGTTATTGTTAACTTGGTGACAAGGAAAATTGTCTATTTGTTAGTATGACAAATAGATAATAGACTAATTAGAACATGAAATAATTTATACAATTCGTCAATGCGGAACTTGTGCAATATACTGCAAAGTATAATATTAAGCATTCATGGAAGAGTGCTTGCTTGCTAACAACATACACTCTCGTCACACATACATAAACATTGTTTACTTTAATATGTTATACAGTGGTTTCAATCGAGAAAATAAGTGTTTCAAAACAAAGTAGTGTGTATTATTCCAGCAAAAACTAACATTGAAAAATAAGGATACATTCATAGGGCCTACTATTTTGTAGGCATAATTTTGACATAAAACTCACTTTAAAAAAACAAAATATCAAGGTATTAAGTAAATACTTACATGTATAGTTATTTGTAAGTCATTGCTAGACTACTTCAAAACAATTCAGGTGACATATAGCACTCATTGAAAAGATATTACCTGTAAAATCCTTGTTATTGCAAGAACATTATTATTATATGGATGAAGTAACATTGCAGATTCCAACAGACCCACTGTAAATATTCAAAAAGCGTGTTAACGTTTATAGTGTGTATTATTTGGAGGATAACTTTTATGGCCAATAAATATTTATATAAAGGTACTATTTTAATATCATTCTGCATTTGTGTGTGTTTGAAGGTCTGAATATTTGAACACACACATATCGTAGTTCAACGCTTCAAAATATGAAAAAAAAATATTAAGAAAATTTTGTAAATGAAAGCAATGAAACATACTTTTTAAAAATTCTATTCAATGTAGACTAGATAATAATCTAGTCTATAGATTTTACTAAAGTAAAGACTATAAAGTAGACTATAGGCTAGACTAGACTATAGACTAGACTATAGACTAGACTATAGACTAGACTATAGACTAGACTATAGACTAGACTATAGACTAGACTATAGACTAGACTATAGACTAGACTATAGACTAGACTATAGACTAGACTATAGACTAGACTATAGACTAGACTATAGACTAGACTATAGACTAGACTATAGACTAGACTATAGACTAGACTATAGACTAGACTATAGACTAGACTATAGACTATTATCCTTCAGACTATGCTTAAGTCTGACAATAATATAGTTTATAGACTTTATCTTATCTTAAAAGTCTTAAAACAACTTAGTGGGTTTTTCTTGTTGCCACAAAACTGTAAGTATGTATGTGTTGCCTTGCTGAAATGTTTGTGTTTCAGTGTGTGTTATAAGTTGGTGTATTTTATGCAAATACTCGTGTGTGTGTATGTTTAGTTTTCAAACAAACTTATTCTTTATTTTTATTTTTTTGTTTTGTTTTTAATTTCTATTGTGGCTATATGCGTTAGACTCTTTCTCTCTCGCTTTCTCTGTCTCTTTAGGTACAACAAACATAGAAATGAATAACGAGTATCAAGTGTTTGAATATAAAACCTCGTAGCCAAAAACTTTGTAAAACTAGAAGGAAAAAAACACAAACGCTTGTAAATGAACAAAACAGCCAAAAAACTTACCATTATTCAGATACAATATAATAATAAACAGCAACAACAATAACAGAAACGAAAAAGCATGTAACCCAATAACACACTCTTAAACAATAACAATTTTTCTAGATGTTTTGTAAAAAAGAACAACTTCACGGCAAAAACTAAACATAATAAAGTTTCATATTTAAATTTAAATATTTTTTTTATATAGCCGCCATAAGTTATGCTAATAATTTTGAAATTCTAGAAGCAGCTAAAAGTATGCTATAAATATTTCTTTAATTGGTAAATGTAAGAAGCAACATATGAAGGGATAACCATATCTTCTTGAATTGTGTTTTATTTCGATTTTGTTTTTAAAATTATCGGAATTTGTTAGACATTGCAATTTCCGATTGTGATTCTATGGCATGAATGTTGCAATTAAATTGTTATTTTGATATGTGTTAAAGCTACTATGAACTAGTTTAGCAATTGGCTACATTTATACAATAATTTTTATTCAGATATATGCATATGTTTAAATTTAAATATTACGAAATCCATCTGTCCATATACATATATATTTTATGAAATCCCAGAAATCTTAAGCATTCAAATTTTTTGGCGATAATTTTTGAATCAAATTAAAATATACACCTCTATTACATCAACATAAACAATATTGTAGAGTATAGAAAATTCATTAATGCCGACATTAACAGTCTTACTCGTTTTGTTCTAGTAGTTTTATATAACAACGATTTGCGGCCAGTCAGCCTGGAGTTACATAAATTTTTCATATTCTGTTACTGTTAAGTGCACATACAATTTTTTATTGTATTTTATTATTTATTTTAAACATATTTTTTTATCTTACTCTTTTTCTCGTTTTTATTTTAATTTTCTCTTTTAGTTTTTTTAGTTTTTTTTTCTGTTCATAGTTTTAAAGTTGATTTCCTACTGTCATATGTAAATGTTATATGAATGTGAGTGGCAGATAGAGCTGGTAGCTAGAAATGGTAGCATATCGTTACCCTAGAGAGAAGAAAACTTACAGGGGCTTAGAGGCGTAATTGGTTCTTAAAGTCATGCAAAGGATGCTGTTTAATATAAGCACTTGATGGATGTTAAAGACTAGAATATTTGTTTCTTATTAGAATTCTCATACAAACTGAACTATTGACTAGTCTATGGTCTAGTCTTTTGACTAGTCTATGGTCTAGTCTTTTAACTAGTCTATGCTCTAGTCTATTGTCTAGTCTCTTGACTAGTCCATGTTCCAATCTAAGAAGTAATCCATTGTCTAGACTATTCCTTAGACTACTCAATGTATAAGTACATTGATTGCTCACAGTTCATATTCTAGTCATTTGATAAATCTATTAACAAGTCTATAGAATAATCTATTGTCTAGTATGTTGCCTCTTTGTTATCAAGTCTATTGACTAGTGTTTTCTCTAGCCAACTGACTAATCTACTAATCAATAGACTACAGACTATACAAGTCTAGGAAGTCTTGCTCTATTGATTTACTAACTACCCTGCAACAGTTTATCTGAACTATTGACTAGTCTATGGTATAGTCTGTAGACTAGTCTATGGTGTAGTCTTTAGACTAGTATATAATCTAGTCTATTGAATGGTCTATATTCCACTCTAAGGAGTAGTCTGTTACCTACATTATTCCTTAAACTACTAAATGTACTCTATGACAAGCCTATATAGTGGCTAGTATTTTCTCTAAGCCAAATAGTCTAATAATCAATAGATTACAGACTATACTAATGGGCTAGTCTTTGCTCTATTGACTAGATGACTAGTAAGCGACTAATCTACTGACTTTTTACGGAAATAGTCTATTTTCTAGTATCTGAACTAGCCTGTTGACTTGTCTATGATCTAATTAAGTAGTCTAATCAACAGACTACAGATTATACTAGTCTGTGTCCTAGTTTCTATTGATTAGTCTATCGTCAACTGAATTGTATAATCAATCTAAAAATTATACTAGTCTATGGACTAGTCTCAGCTCTATGGTCCATTTAGTCTATGAACGAGTTGACTAGTCTGCCGGCTAGTCTACAGACTTTTGAAGTGATTAGTCTACTAACTAGTCTCTAAACTTGTAGATTGACAATAATATGACCTACTCTAAGAAGTCTAGTCACTAGTCTATTGACAAGACTTTTCACTAGTCTATTGACTAGACTTTTCACTAGTCTATGGACTAGACTATTCCATATTCCCATGTACTTGTCTATTGACTACTCTAGACAAGTCTTTTTACTAGTCTATTAACTTGTCTATGGACTAGTCTACTAACTAGTCTATGGGCTAGTCTTTTAACTAGTCTATGGACTACAGTCTATATACTTGTCTATCGACTACTCTATGGACTAATTTATGGTCTAGTCTAATAACTAGTCTACTGACTGTCTATATAGATGGCTATCGAATACTCTATGAACTAGTCTAGTTTGTTGGTCTCGTCTATTAACTAGTTTATGGTCTAGTCTATTGACTACTCTATGGAGCATTCTATAGTCTACTGTATTGCCTAGTAAATAGTATATTTGCCAATCTAACTATTCTTTAGACGATGAGTTAAGTCTTATGACTCATCTGATTGACTATGCTAAAGATTAGCCTTTTGTTAGTGGCCTAATCAATGGCCTAGTATTTTGTCTAGTCTACGTACAACACTATAAACTAATCGTTTTATTATGGAGGAATTAATCTATGGACCCAATTAAAAACTAATTTATAAACTAGACTACTGACTTGTTTATGGACTGATATATTAGCTGATATATTATATAGTTTAGTTTGTTATCAGATTCCATTCCATTGTAAAACAATTTTCATTACACTTTAAAGAAAATGCAATGAAGAGGAATTAATGAATGAATGAATGTTATTAATAAAATTTAATAGTAAAACTAAAATTACATTCGTTGCACATAATGAAATTCTAGATAAAACATACTAAAACTTTTGTA
>NC_060954.1:54858226-54872154 GCF_022045245.1 Lucilia cuprina
TAGTCTAGTCTATAGTCTAGTCTATAGTCTAGTCTATAGTCTAGTCTATAGTCTAGTCTATAGTCTAGTCTATAGTCTAGTCTATAGTCTAGTCTATAGTCTTAGTCTTGTCTATACTCTAGTCTAGTCTATAGTCTTAGTCTTGTCTGTACTCTAGTCTAGTCTATAGTCTTAGTCTATAGTCTATAGTCCAATTTATATTCTAGTCTATAGTCTAGTCTATTCTATAGTCTAGTCTATTGTCTAGTGTATTGTCTAGTCTGTAGTTTTGTCTATAGTCTAGTCTATGGTCTATTTTATAGTCTTGTCTATAGTCTATTCTATAGTCTAGTCTAACTTAAAATATTTTTCTTGTAACCACAAAGTTATTCAAATAATACTTGTTGTATTTCTATTTGTTGAACAACAAAATGTAGCAAGTAATTTTCACCATATAACATGATTTCTGAATTTTAATGAAAAATAAGAAAAACCAAGTTAAAAATATGTATTTATTTATTATTATTTTTTTGTTTCCTTTCTATTCGTGTTTTGTACGAGTTACTAAGTTATGTGTGGAAAATATTTGGTAACAACATAAAATAGTTTGAGGCTTAAACCAGAAATAACAGATGAGAAGGCTTAAATGGTTTAACTATGGACAAAAACCTCAAAAAATCAAAAACTATATCAAAAGTTTCATTTTATCATTGTAAACAAAGATTATTATATTTTCTATGTATTTATATGCATATAATACATATGTATATACGTATTTATATTTACAATTTAAATTTACATACTTTGAAATATTGTAGAAAACAAAAAGAAAAAAATTGTTGCCTTTGCAAAGTACAATTTTAATTAAGTCTTCAAATGCTGATGCTTAAAGGACAGAGGATGTGGGTTGGCCGAAAAACTTTTGTGTATACTTATGCATATGTATGTATGTGTATTGATTTTGAAATTTAATTTAAATTCGAAATATTTGGTTTCTTTTTTTTCCATAACAATTTTAACATTTATTAAATTTCACTAATATTATTTTAAATTATTAAAAAAATTTTAAAAATAACAATTCACAAAATTGTTATTTAAAAAATGCTAAATAAAATATACAAAAAAAAAAAATAATATTTAATTCTAAAACTATATTTTATATTCATTTTTGTCAAAATCTCTAAACAATATATTGGCAACAAAAAACTAAAATGCCTTTGAGAATAAATCCTCTGAATATTTAAAATATTTATTTGAATCATTTTAATAAATAAAACAAAAAAATTGTTTTCATCATGAAAAAATAACATATTTTTTTTTGTTTCCACAAATTCCATACGTAATACAAAAAGGATCAGCCATTCTATTTTTACAACTAAATACGTCTCTGTAAATCATCTGGTTAGTATCATCATAACATTGTTAACGTGACCACCATTACCACTACCATCAGCTGCAGTAGTAGCAGCCGGTGCAACTGCCACTTAAACCGCCTTACAAAAACAACACTAAAAGAATTACTGTTTGTAATAACAACAATAGCAACAACCAACAGCCAATACAAATATAAACGAATGAAAAACAAAAAGCGCTGATTGCAGTTATTGTTCACAATGTAATAATATTAGGGAGGCTGTGTGGGAGAGAATTAATGTGATAAGTCCTTCACAATGGAATTGCATTGATTATGGTGGAGTACATTGGCTAGTTTATGCGCAAGCCTTTTGTCCAGACTGTGGACTAACCTATCGACTAGTCTATGGACTATCGTACTAAGTAGTCTATGGAGTAGATTATTGACTATTGTATGGATTAGCCCATTGACTAGTCAATAGGCTAGTTTATCTGTAGGCCTATTGTTTAGTCTATGAACTAGCTTATTGACTAGTCTATGGACTGTACTATTAACAAGTCTTTGGACTAACCCATTGACTTGTCTATGAATTAGCCTATTAGCTAATCTCTGAACTAACGTCTTGACTAGTCTAAAGACTATCCTACTGACTAGTCTAAGGGCTAGCCTATTGTCCAGCATTTTGACTAACCTATTGACAAGTCTATGGACTACCATACTAAGTAGTATATGAAGTAGATTATAAACTATTGTATAGATTGACCCATTGACTAGTCAATGGACTAGACTAAAAACTAATCTATGGACTAGCCTATTGTCTAGTCTATGGATTAGCCTATTCGTTCTGAGCTAACCTCTTGACTAGTCTAGATACTAGCCTATTAGCTAATCTCTAAACTAACCTTTTGTCTATCGACTAGTTAATGGATTAGCCTATTGACTAATCAATGGAGTGGCCTATCACTAAACTCATGACTAGTCCATTGATTAGTGTATGAACTAGGCTATGAACTGGACCACTGACTAGTCTATGGACAAGCACAATGTCAAATCTATAGACTAGGCTATTGACAAGTATACATATGGACTACGCTATTGACTAGTCTGTAGATGAGTTTATAAACTAGTATTTTTACTCACTAGTCTATTGATTAGTCTACTGATTAGTCTGTGGTCTAGATATTGACTAATCTATTATCTAGACTGTTTATTATGTAATTGCGTGTCTCTATTAAGCAATATCTAACTTTTAATGCCACCCTAATAGTAATAGCTCTCCTAGGTCGTATCACTTTATTTGTTTTTATGCAGGTTTTTCGCATAAAAATCATATCATGTTTGATACATGATACCATATTCATATGTATGTGCAAATGTACGATTTTATGTAGGACATGATTTCAGCTCACCGCCACTACTCTCCGCCCTCTCTCCTACCACCCTTTTACTGCCGTCTATGCCATAAAGATTTTTAACATTTTTAACTCAAGCAAAGATACTAGTTAGTTAGAATAGACCATCACAATGTTACATGTCCATACATTGAACATTTTTATGCAATTTTCTATTGGAGGCAAACAAAAGAATTTGCTTTACAGAAACAACAAGCAAAAAAAAAAAAATAACCTAAAATGAAATCTCTTTTGGGGTTTTCATGATGTTGTTAGTTATACTTTGGACTATATAGTTAAACTCAAATCTCTATATGTATATGAATGTTGCGAAAGCATACTAACATGCATATCCTCTGTATTCATGCATGTCCTGTACTAGGAATATGTATTTAAACTATGTTTGCATACATGTATGTTTTTTTTCTCATATTATTTCAAACTATGATGATGCTAAAGATAAATTTTTCATATTTAAAAAAAAGATGAAAGTTATGAAAAATTAAAAAAAAAAACAAAAGAAATCCTTTAAAAAGCATA
The DNA here is from genome assembly GCF_022045245.1 of Lucilia cuprina. Taxonomy (NCBI): domain Eukaryota; kingdom Metazoa; phylum Arthropoda; class Insecta; order Diptera; family Calliphoridae; genus Lucilia; species Lucilia cuprina. The sequence continues at coordinate 54,861,491 of NC_060954.1, forward strand.
AAAATACAAAACGCGCGGTAATATATGGTAGACAGTGGGTTTTGTTAAAGGCTTTTAAAGAACATATTGAAGTTAATGCTCTAATATGGTTGCTAGTTGGTTCAAAAGGTTTTGTATTATAACCTTTTTTCTTCTTAACATTGTTAAGTTTGTTTTTGAAGTAAACTTTTATCCATAAAATTATCTATAGAATGAAAATTTCATACGAAAATTTTTTCCAAACTTTTTCTATAGACTATAAAAATGATAGTCATTTTCCTAGACTAGACTATAGACTAGACTATCGACTAGACTATAGACTAGACTATAGACTAGACTATAGACTAGACTATAGACTAGACTATATACTAGACTGTAGACTAGACTATAGACTAGTCTGTAGACTAGACTATAGACTAAACTATAGACTATACACTAGACTATAGACTAGACTATAGACTAGACTATAGACTAGACTATAGACTAGACTATAACCTAGACTATAGACTAGACTATAACCTAGACTATAGACTAGACTATAGCCTACACTATAGACTGGACTATAGACTAGACTATAGATTAGACTGTAGACTAGACTATAGATCAGACTCTAGACTAGACTATAGATCAGACTATAGATCAGACTATAGTCCAGACTGTAGGCTAGACTAGAGTCAAGACTATAGTGCAAACTATAGTCCAGATTATAGTTCATAATATAGACAGACTTAAGATTAGACAACTGCAAAATTTTTATCTAAATTCCAACATTTCACAAATACTTTTTTAATTATTTTTGTTACAATTTAAACTCCACCGTACGTACGTACAGTTTGGCTTAGTCACGAGCTTAAGTACAAAAAAAAATATGATAAAAAATTGAATGTATACAAAAACAAAAACAAGAAAAAAAGAATAGAATGAATTGTATTTATCGTGATAACGCCGACAAAAAACTCATATATCAAATGCTCATAGTACAATGATTTATGTATTTTAAAGCTGATTTTGTTTTTAACTTTAGTTTTATATTACAATGTGTTGCTCCTGCAGCAGGAGGAGGAGCAGTACATCATCATATGTATGCATACAGTGTGAATGTATGTATGATTTCAAATGGTGGTTGGAAGTTATAGTATAGTAGTTGCGATAGTAAATATGCAATTCAAAAGATTAAAATAGTTTTCATTAAAACAAACACTAACACACACATATGCGCATACAACAATAAAAATTATAACGGAAACAAACAAATTCTGAGTCAATTCTTTACTGTTTCCTCTTTTTTTTTTTGTTTGTTCCATTTCAATTTCCAATTTAGATGTTATGCTGGCAGCTCGTGGTGTCCATAGATTAGAAATCTCCTCATTGGTTAGCGAAGAACTACAACCGGCCATACAATTGAAAACAGCAGCAGTGGTCCTTAAACCTAACGAAGCTAAAATATCACCTTTAAGTTCGACACGTGACGTGATACCCGAAGGCCGTCAAATCTATCAAAATCTTCTTACTTACACCCTTAACGTGGCCAAACCCATGGAGGTGGCTATCTATGCCCCCATTTTCAACTCTGTCCTCTATGAGTCGGAGTATGAGTCCCAATTGTGGATGATTTTCGATGCTAACAAGCATATGGTTGCATGTGGTGATGCCAACTCTCACACCTTCTATACGAAATTGGATAAGGGCGAATATACGATACGTCTGCAAATACGCCACGAGAAACGTGACTTGCTGGAGAAAATCAATGAGGCCAATATGGTGGCACTATTTAAGCTGCCCAACAGCTTGAATCTTGAAGTTTATGATCATTACAACCAATCGGTGATAATGGGTCGTAAGTTCAATTATTGCACGGTTAAGCAGGATTGTCCCAAAGTCTTGTACGTGTCACCTTTATCGCAAGAGAAACTAACAAAAGCTGGTTTGCCCAGCAACAGCGCCTGGTTGGGTGGTAGTATTATGTTGGCTAAAGATGAAATGGGACGCAAAGCTGATGTGCAAGAGTTTACATACGTTTTGAATCCAGCTGAGACAGGCAAAAAGAATGGTGGTGGTAATGGTGGTAGTGGTAGTAGTGGTTCTACCTCTAATACTTCGTCCACTGCAGCTAATGCTAAAACTAAATCAACTGCAGTGGCTGCTGCTGGTGCCGGCGTTGGTGGTCCTTCGCCTGTACCCTCAAATGCTGGTGATGCTGGTCAGGGTTCACCCAAGAAAGCCAAGACAGCCGTAGATGAATATGCTGAGGGTTTGCGTGATTTCCAATGTACAATGTTAACTAAATGTGGTAAGTTGATTGGAGTTAATATACAATGTACATACAATTTTGTTAGTCCTGCATGTTACGTGTTAAATATGATTTTAAATATTAAAGTTATTGCAAGTTTTTTCTTTAGAAAATTTTATTTAAAATTTCTCAACAAAATTAAAATTATTTACTATATTTACTACCTCAAAGCAACCGAACTGTAACAAGCAATAAATGTCTCTTAATTAACTATTTATTTAAAAATACAATGATAATAATCTTAACGTCATATTAAAATAGCTTTCGTTCATTTAACTCTGTGGACATCAGGCTTGGAAAATTTAAATTTAAAAAAATAGCACTAACCGTTTACCAAAGATATGAATGAGGTGTTGTTATTAGGGTTCTATAAATCGACTTTCGAATAATCGAACAATCGACCTTTTGTCGAAAAATGTCGAAAAGTCGAAGTCGACTATTTTGTTCCAAAAAAGTCGATAACTCGACTATCGTTTGTGAAAAAAGTCCAAAAGTCGAAATTGTAAATAAAAGTCGAAAAGTCTGAAAGTCTTTAAGTCGAAAAAGGTCGATAAGTCGAAAAGTCGTAAAAAGGCAAAAAGTCGAAAAGTCGGAAACTCGAAAATTGTCAAAAATAGTCGAAAATTTTAAAAAAGTGGAAAAAAGTCAAAAACTCTAAAATAGTCGGATAAACTCGAAAAAGTCAAAAAATAGTCGGAAAAAAAGTCGAAAGATGTCGAAAAGTCGAAAAAAGTCGAAAAGTCGACTATTAAAAAATACTTATAGTCGAAGAGTCTAAAAGTCGACTTTTAATTAAATGAAAAAAGTCGAAAAATCTACTTTTTATAAAATGCAAAAAGTCGACTTTTAACTTAATGAAAAAAGTCGAAAAATTGACTTTTCGTTTCAACTAGTTGTTATTAAAATTAAAAATTGGCTTAGGTTTTTGATTTTTAATTTTTAATTGTATATTGTATATTGACTAGTCTACTGACTATTGAGTCGACTCTTGATTGGTCTATTGACAAGTATACAGTCTATTAACTAGTGTTCTGATTAAGCTCTTGACTAGACTATTGACTAAACTATTGACTAATCTAATTATTATTAATAAGACTATTGATTAATGTATTAATTAGTTTATTGACTGATCCATTGACAATTCAACAGTCTAGTTTATTCACTAGTTACTAGTTCTTACTTATCTACTAACTAGTCTTTTGACTACTCTACTTACTAGTACATTGTTTAGTCTATTGTCTAGTCTACTGACTAGTATATAAACTAGTCTATTGGCTTATCCATTGACAAGTCTACACTCTGTTTATTTACTATTCTACTGACTAATCTACTAACTAGTGTATTGACTTGTCTACTGACTATTTGATTGTCTAGTCTGTTGTCTAGTCTACTGACTAGTCTGTTGTCTTGTCTACTGACTAGTCTGTTGTCTTGTCTAATGGCTAGTATATTGTCTAGTTTAGTTACTATTCTACTAACTAATCTACTAACTAGTCTATTGACTAGTCGATTGTCTAGTCTTTTGTCCAGTCTACCGACTAGTATATTAACTGATCCATTGACACGTCTACACTCTGTTTATACACTAGTCTACTGACTAATCTACTAACTAGTCTACTGACTATTTAATTGTCTAGTCTGTTGTCTGGTGTCTAGTCTACTAACTAGTCTGTTGTCTAGTCTACTGACTAGTCAATTGTCTAGTCTACTGACTAGTCTATTGACTGGTCTATTGCCAAGTCTACATTCTAGTTTATGCACTAGTCCATTGTCTAGTTTATTGACTGCCTAGTCTATCGACTGATCTATTGACAAGCCTACACTCTAGTTTATTCAATAGTCTACTGTCTAATCCACTAACTAGTCTATTGACAAAGCTATTAACTAGTCTATTGACTAGTTTATTGACTATTCGCTTGTCTAGTCTAGTTACTAGTCTATGGACTGATCTATCGACAAATGTACATTCTAGTTTATTCAGTAGTCTATTTTCTAGACAAGTGGCTAGTTAAAAGACAAGTATTGACTAGTCCATTGACTGTTCCATTGACAAGTCTACACTCTAGTTTATTCACTAGTTTACTAATTGGTCTATTAATTAGACCATTGTCTACTCTACTGACTAGTCTGCTGACTAATCTAATGACTAGTTTATTGGCTAGTCTTTTGACTTGTCACTTGACTAGTTTGATAAGCCTATTGACATTTATACATTAGATATTGACTAGTCTATTGATTAGTCTATTGACTAGTCTACTGACTAATCTACTGAATAATCTATTAACTAATATACTGACTAATCTAATGGCTATTGATTAGTCTCTTGATTAGTCTAGTGACATTTATGCATTGGGTAATGATAAGTCTATTGACTAGTCGAAAGACTAACCTAATGACTAGTTTGTTTAATACACAGTAGATTAGTCAGTTGATTATTTTGTTGAATAGTCTACAACTTTATTACATTGAGTAGTCTATTGACAAGTTTATTAACAAATCGATTGGCTAGTCAACACTATATTGACTGGTCTAATAAGAGCTCTCTTTGGCTATGCTAATGACTACTACATAATTTTTAGCCCTATTAACAACTTAATTAACTATTGAATAGTCAATTCTAGTCTATTAACTATTTAAATTTCCCATCCCAGATCCGCATGACTATACTCTTTGTTTTTTATTTATTTACTACTGACTACGTTATATTGTTGTTATATTATGTTTTTCTCATTTTTTATTAAAATGGCGTAATCATGATTTTAAATTGCATAAAATTTATTGCAGCATTTTAGGGTGTGTCAGAAGTGGTATGACTGCCAAGTAGACACTATTAACGTTTTTATTTGTTTTTCCAGTTTATTTGCAAATTTTATCTGTTTATTTTTCAATTTGTAAAAGAATTTAATTTCGAAAATAAAACAAAATAAATAATTAACAAAAAAAAGAGAAGAGAAGACAAAATTGGCTGAAGTTTTTATTTTATTTTTTTTTTTAACAAAACCACCAAGTGCCAAGTTAATTAAATTCTTATTAATTTTATTTGTTCAGTTATTTTTGTAAAGTTTTCTCTGTTTTGTGCCCGTTGTTCATTTGTTAAATGTTATAAATTGCAATGGAAGTAGTGGACGGTTGGTTAGTTTTAATCTGCTTCCAGTTGATTAAATTCATCGAACATTGGTTTAATTCCACATAATTTCACAACTTTTTGTTTTCATAATGTCAGCCAGCTGAAGTTTTTTTTTTAAGGAGAAAATAAAATTCATGAATTTTTTCATATTGGCATTCTTCTTCCTTTTTTTTGCTAATAATTTGCATTTATATTGTTTGTGCAATTTTTGCGTTTTTATACTTTTATAATGACGTTTTCTTGTTTGTGTTCTATTTTTTTTTTCGTTCTTTCTTTCTTTTTTACAATGCAGAACTTGAAAAAGCTGAAAAAATCTATGAAGACATAATTGCTGCACATCCCAAACATTTGGCTGCTCATTTACTGCTCATACAAAACATTGAATCATCATCTGAATTGAAGGCTCAATATCCGTTTACATTTGCCAAGTCATTAAAAGCAAACAATATAACGCCAGCAACAGGAACAACAACAACAACAACAGCAACAACTGAGGATTTATCATCGTCATCCTCAGCTTCATCATCGTCTGGCGCTACTGGGGGTGTTGGCTGCGATGCAGAGGATAAACAAAAGGAGAATAAACAAAAATTGCGCAATGCTCTCGAACGCATTGTTCTGTTGGCGGACAATGTCATTAGGGATACCGATAAAGATGCATTGTTGGCATACTATGGCATTAAATGCGATACTCGTCCTGATGCCTCAAAGATTAAAACGTAAGTTTATTTTTGCAATTTTTGTTTATTATCATTTTTTTTCTTTCGTCTTTTTTTGGTGTTTTTTTTTTTGTTGAATTTTCAACGATTATTTCCTCCAATTTTAATTTTAACTTGACTATCTGTAGGCTATGTAAACAAATATGAGTGTGTGTGTGAGTTTGTCGGTGTGTTCTTTTGCCCACAGATTCTTGTACTCGTAAATTGATTCATTTATATATGCATCTATGGCGAGGTGTGTGCTTGTATGGGTTGTGTGTAATAGCTGTTCATGGAAAGGGAATAGTAATTATAAGCGTCCAACCGAAGGTGTTTTTGTGAATGAATACGTTTTTTTGGTTTATTTCCTGTTTTTGGGGGTTTTCACTATACACCGAATGTGTTGCCAAAAAGAGTATGATTTCTTTTTTTAGATTTCTTAAACGTTTTTTATTATTGAATACATATACATATGTATGTATGTCATTTGTCTATAATTTAATATTGATCTGCTGAGTGTAAAGTTCTTCAGTGATGTTTAAGGACCTTAGTTTTTGTCAATTTTAAAGATCAGTTTCCAGACTACAATTAAGATTTTAGTACAGACTATAAGAAACTTTTGTTAAGACAATAGTGTAGTCTGTCTTATGTCTCTGTCTGTCTCTATGGACTGGACAAAGCTTTGTCTCTATGTACTGGACAATGCTCTTTACTGAAATATATAGACTTTAATGTAGTCTGTCTATAGTCTTGACTTTAAGGTGGATTGTAGTTTTGATAAAAGCCTTGATTATGTTCTTGATCATTTTCATGGCTATAATCTGGAGTATGAACTATAGTCTTTGCAATAGTCTTAACTTTAGTGTTGCTTTTAGTCTTGGCTTTAGCCATGGCTGTAGTCTTGACTATAGTCTTAGCTGTACTCTAGGCAATAGCCTTGACTATAGATTTGACAATAGTCTATACTCTGGACTAAGTCTGGAGTAAAGTCTTGGAAAAAGTCTGGACTATACTTAAACTTATAAAATAATGTACACTATAGTCATGACTATAGTGTGGACTATAGTATGGTTTTAGTCTTGTCTATAGCCATGACTATAGTCTTGACTATAGTCTGGACAATAGCCTATGCTTTGATATAGCTTATACTATAGTCTAAACTATACCCTAGGTTCTAGTCTTGACTATAGTCTTGGTTATAGACTTAACTTAAGTCTGGATTATAATCTTGGCTATAGACCTGACTATAATATGAACTATAGACCTGGCTATATGCTTTACTGTATTCTGGACTAAAGTCTGGACAATAGCCTTCACTATGGTCTAGACTATATCTGGACTAAGTAGGGACTATATTCTGGACTATATCCTGACTATAGTTTTGGCAATAGTCGGGACTATAGGCTTTGCTATAGCTTAGACTTATAGTCTTGGTTATAGCCTACTCTTTAGTTTTGGCTATAGTCTTGAAAATAGTCTGGTCTATACTTAAACATATACTATAGTGTAGGCTATAGTCATGGTTATAGTCTGGACTATAGTATGAATTATAGTCTTGGTTATGGTCTTGGTTTTAGTCTTGGCTATAGCCATGGCTGTAGTCTTGACTATAGTCTGGGCAATAGTCTAGGCTTTGCTATAGCTTATACTTTAGTTTTAACTATAGTCTTGGTTATAGTCTTGACTATAGTCTTAATAGTAGTCTTGGCGGTGGTCTTGACTATGTTCTTGGCTATAGTCTGGACAACAATATTGGCTACAATAGGCTTGGCAAAAGACCTGACTATAATATGAACTATAGTATATAGTTCTGGCTATAGTTTTGGCTAATGTCTGGACAACTGTCTGGACTATAATCTTGACTACAGTATTAACTTTAGTTTTGACCATTGTCTTGTCTATAGTCTCGGCTATAGTTTGGAGTTTTGTCTTGACAGTAATCTGGTACAGTACAGTCTAAATTATATTATTGAAAAACTGAACAATAGTGTAAATTATAGGACTATAGATAGACTACAATTTCAACTATGACGTCTGTCTTGTCTAGAGCCTTGACGATAATTTGGACTATAGTATTGACAATAGACTTGACTATAAGCTTGACAATAGGCTGGAATATAGTGGGGATTATGTTATTGGCTATAGACTGGACTAAAGAATAAACTATAAAAAGTTTATAGTCATGACTTTTGCTTTGACTAAGTAATTGTCTTGACTATAGCATGAAGAAAATTCTTGACTATAGCAAAGACTAGTGTCAAGACTATACTCTTAACTGTAGTCTTTTCTTAGTTTCATAATATTGATTATAGTAGGGGGACTACAGTTTCAAACATATTCTCATTATTACTCATTTTCATATCCAAGTTCTTTTCTCTCTATTTCCCCCCTGGTATTAAGGAAAATATTTTCTTTCAATTAGTGTACCATACTATATACATATTAAATAATTAGTGTTATACTAACACACTTACAAACTTCTTTAATCGGCTTATAACAGACATAAGTAGTTATTTTTTTAACAATTTCTTCCTTCCCTTTAATGATGTGCAAATATAATTTTAAAATTTTAAGACTTAAATCAATACAAAATGGTTCTATAGTATAACCGAATAAGATTTTATATAGCCATGTGCCGAAATCCAATTATCGGCCGTTAGCATATTGTTGTATTGTAACTATAATTGTAAAGGATATTATATACATTAACCACCACCTACAACAGCGTTGCAATTTTACCATAATTTTTAATTGAGATAAGGATACAAACTGTGGATAAACAGGATGTTTGTGTGTGTGTGTGTGTGTCTTTTGCAGTAGACATTAACGATGAAATAAACGTACAAACGCGCCCATGATAGTTGCCTTAAACACAGAAAGACAATTACAAACAATACACATAAATACACCCATATAATTACTACAACAGAATACCTGCACACACACACGCACACACTTATGGCCAAGAGGTGTAACGGAAAAGTTTACAAAAATATTTGGGGTCTAAAATATTTACACAAACACTGCCTACATTTAGTTGAAATAACTTTTTGGATTGTTGTCTTATTAAGTCATTAATACACACCGATATAGATACTTTTACAAGCACTTGCATCTAGTAAATACGTTTGTATTTGTTTGTATTTATCTTTGCAACATGCGGATACACGTACTCAAACTCATTTATATGTTTATCAAACGAAAACATAATTATATGTTGCTGTTTGCCTCTCCAATCTTCGAACAATGACTTCCTTTGTTTAACAAAATTAATGAATATTATATTTTTTTACTTTTTGTTTTTGTTTTATCTCAACTATAATAAAGATCGTAACTATTGTTTTTGTACAAAACGAAAAACTACTAGAAAACACACTCACACACCAAACCCAATCAGCACAAAAAAACTAACAATATGTTTTAAAGAAAACAACAGACTGGCACAGCCAAACCATAGAACAGACAGACAGACAGACACGAACAACAGACCAGGAAACAACAATAAGGAAAAAAAAACAAAAACATTGTTTAAAGGATATCATTATCTACATAAAACAACTTAACATATTCATTTTTGTGTATTTACTTGTTGTTATTGTATTAATGCAGCACTTTCTTATAATATTCCCTTAAAAACACATTGTCTACATCTAGTTTTTTCTTCCTAAATTTTTATATTTATTTATTATTTTTTCTACTTGTCGTTTATATCATAAAAACAAGCAGTAGACAAGAATTTTTATAAAAAAAAAAACATCACCCAAAAAATATTCAAATTCATTTAATGGCGCCAATGTTAAAACAATACTTGTAATTGCTGTTTATTAACAGAAACCTCAGAAGTTTTATTAACATAAAGAGAGTGAGAGAGCGTGAAAGAGCAGATTGTTAACAGCAATTAACATTACATTTATTAACATTTATAAAACTCTAGCATGATTTTTATTTTAAGCTGTTAATTTTATAGCACAGTTAAAGCGGTTATAACATTTTCGAACATTATGTTAATAATAACAGATATGGAAGGATACTTTTTGACTAAGTGAATGTTGTAAATGTTGATTGCATATCATGACCTTAAGTTATGTTTTGATTTTAAAGGAATTTTTAAATTTTTAAAATTATTTCAACCAAAAAAAGTTAGCATAGTCTAGTCCTGTCTACAATCTAGTTTATAGTCTAGTCTATAGTCTAGTTTAGTCTATAATATAGTTTATAGTCTTGTCTATTGTTTAGTCTATGTTCTAGTCTTTAGTCCAGTCTATAGTCTAGTCTATAGTCTAATCTATAGTCTTGTCTATAGTCTAGTCTATAGTCTAGTCGATAATGCAGTATATAGTCTAGTCTATAGTCAAGTCTGTAGTCTAGTGTAGTCTATAGACTAGTATATTGCTTAGTCTATAGGTTAGTCTATAGTCTAGCCTATATTCTAGTCTTCAGTCTAGTCTAAATTCTAGTCTTCAGTCTAGTTTATAGTCTAGTCTATAGTCTAGTCTATAGTCTAGTCTATAGTCTAGTCTATAGTCTAGTCTATAGTCTAGTCTATAGTCTTGTCTATAGTCTAGTCTAT
>NC_060954.1:54872254-54874200 GCF_022045245.1 Lucilia cuprina
ATAGTCTAGTCTATAGTCTAGTCTATAGTTTAGTCTATAGTCTAGTCTATAGTCTAGTCTATAGTCTAGTCTATAGTCTAGTCTATAGTCTAGTCAATAGTCTAGTCTTTAGTCTAGTCTATAGTTTAGTCTGTAGTCTAGCTTTTAGTCTAGTTATAGTTTAGTCTACAGTCTTCTCTATTGTCTAGTCTAGTCAGTAATCGATATTTTAAATCTCTTCAAACGAAACCAACCTAATGCACATACCAATATCTTAATGGGCAAAGAACGTTTATCTCATTTTCTTTCAAAAAATCTTCTTGTTTATATATTTTGCTGAATAAGTTTAAAATATACTTCCTTTATAAGAATATGTCTGTCTAAGGGATAACAAATTACTCTTTTATATTCATTTGTAGGGATAAACAAATAAAATGTTCAAACTAACAATAACTCAAGATCCCTTTTTTTATTCAACCCACAGTTTTCAGCATTTCTAGTTAAACGTTATGTGTTAGGTTTTCATTTGTTCGAAAGCAATTTTATTTGTAGTGAAGTTAAAAAAAATTATAATACCATATTTAACCAGTTTGTTTATAAAATTTTTGAATTATCCTCGTAAAATACATACGCACATATGTGTGTGTATAATATGTCTGTGCTTTTCTAATGCCTTTTAGTAGAGCAAAAAAAGAAAACAAAATTAAACAAATACGTCAATGCTCACTTACGTACACATGTATATATGTTTTGTTATCTTTTCAAACAAATTGCTCTTTTTGTTATTATACCCTACATTACTATAATGGGATTTTTTTTTAATTAAAATTTTGGTGGAACATAATTTTTTTTATAAAATATCAAATTTTAAGTATTGAACCTGCACCACTTACTTTCGAGTTCTTCTATGGGTTGAGAATCATTTTTCTTCCGTCCATTTGTGTCTTCATATAGTCTCATGCATATTTTTTAATTTAATTTCCTTTAAGTATTTGTATTAAACGCTTCCATGGACAATGGGTAATATATAGTCGACCCTGACTGCTTTTATAAATTCATACTTGTTATCATTGTTTTTGTTCTAAAGCCTCTTATATTTAGTAAAATATTCCACATATTTTATGTATGTATCCACTTATGTCTTTTCTTACATTTAATGCTGCTTTCGCTACTGTTGTTGCTGTAACAAGAATGTATGCTCCACTACCACCACCACATAGTTGTCATGTAAAATTTGTAAAATGCCACATTTAAAATGCAATACACATGATTATTCTTATAAAATGTAACAAAATTGAAATAAGTTTACACATTCACTAAAAGTAAATATGCTTTTGTATTTTTGTTCTTATTTTGTTCCACAATTAAATACGAAATGTAAAACAAACCGACATGATTCAACAGAACTATTTGAAAAATGTAACGAAATGTACTTGACATTATTTGACATGAAAAAGATTTTATAATTCTTTTTTATTTTTTATTACTAAGTAGAGAAATGTGGTCATTTACACAGGAGTTTGAAATAAACGAATGACGGGTGACAGATGACATGTAAAGCGAAATTTTAAAGTGTGTCAAATTAAATGATCATAAATAATTTCTACAGGTTTTGAGGGTTATTGGAAAAAGGGAAAAACTGATGCAGAGAAATGTTATTAATTATTTTAAATTGTTGTTTTTTGCATATTGGTGTTGGTTGGTTGGTTACATACGGGAAATAAGGACCGCATACATATTAGTCTATAGATTCGATTTTAGTCTAGGCTATAAACTAGATAATGTTTTGGACCATGGACTAGACGATAGACTAGACTATAGACTAGTCTATATACTAGACTATAGACTAGACTATAGACTAGATTAGACTATAGACTATACTATAGACTAGACTATAGACTAGACTATAGACTAGACTATAGACTAGACTATAGACTAGACTATAGACTAGACTATAGACTAGACTA
>NC_060954.1:54874300-54875723 GCF_022045245.1 Lucilia cuprina
TTCAGTTCTAGTTCAGTTCTAGTTCAGTTCTAGTTCAGTTCTAGTTCAGTTCTAGTTCAGTTCTAGTTCAGTTCTAGTTCAGTTCTAGTTCAGTTCTAGTTTTGTTCTTGTTCAGTTCTAGTTCAGTTCAGTTCTAGTTCAGTTCAGTTCTAGTTCTAGTTCAGTTCAGTTCAGTTCAGTTCTAGTTCAGTTCAGTTCTAGTTCTAGTTCAGTTCTAGTTCAGTTCTAGTTCAGTTCTAGTTCAGTTCTAGTTCAGTTCTAGTTCAGTTCTTGTTCAGTTCTAGTTCAGTTCTAGTTCAGTTCTAGTTCAGTTCTAGTTCAGTTCTAGTTCAGTTCTAGTTCAGTTCTAGTTCAGTTCTAGTTCAGTTCTAGTTCAGTTCTAGTTCAGTTCTAGTTCAGTTCTAGTTCAGTTCTAGATCAGTTCTAGTTCAGTTCTAGTGCAATTCAAATTCAGTTCTGGTCACGGTCAGAAATCGGAATACAGCCTATGACTATATGTAGTCAATAACATCGATCTGACTATGATAAAACTATTTTAAAATAATACACAAGATAAAAGAAAAATTACACACATAACAAGACTTATAGCCCTAAATATATTCAATTATGACCGAAAAGGAACAATTTTATAAATGTTGAAACACACACCCAAAGAGGAGTTTGCTGTTGGTATTATTTATTTTTCGCTCAATTGTATTTGCGATAATTTAATATAAAACCACACAAAGTTCACACGTGCCACCTTTAGGTGACACCTAACAAACCGAGCATGAACAATGATGTCAACAAAGATGTCCATTATTATTTTTATTTATTTTTGTTCTTATTTATGAAACAGCAAATCAAGTTGCAGTTAATATTAAATAAAAAAATGATATTTTTGTTTAAATCTCTATAAATCTTTTATGACACGAATATTAAATTGTGAAATGTAGAAAAAAATAAAAAAAAAAAACTAACAATTTTGCGAATCTTTTATTTTGATTACATTTTTGATGTATATATCACAGGAATAATTATTACGTAAAAATATACAAGTGATATCACATTCAAATGAATATAGCTGAAATGTCAATCAGTTTCAAGTTAAATCAGTACTGATTGAAACATTTCATGATAGAAATTGTGTAAGTGGAGAATTAAACGAAAATAATTAATTAACAAATAGAACAAGTAAATAGAAAATAATTGTAGTCTGAGTGGACCGTAAGTTAATTCGTGTTGTCATTGACCAAAAGCAGAAATTGTTCAGAATAAATTAAATCTGTTCAATTTTTCAATCTTAATGTCGTATTAATAAAGTGTGGTCTGTGAAGTGATCTATCTATCTATCTATCTATCTATCTATCTATCTATCTATCTATCTATCTATCTATCTATCTATCTATCTATCTATCTATCTATCTATCTATCTATCTATCTA
>NC_060954.1:54875823-54908373 GCF_022045245.1 Lucilia cuprina
AACTGAACTAGAACTGAACTAGAACTGAACTAGAACTGAACTAGAACTGAACTAGAACTGAACTAGAACTGAACGAGAACTGAACTAGAACTGAATTAGAACTGAACTGGAACTGAATTAGAACTGAACTAGAACTGAACTGAACTAGAACTGAACTAGAACTGAACTAGAACTGAACTAGAACTGAACTAGAATTGAACAAGAACTGAACCACGGTCTGGCTTATAGTTCATGGTCTTGACAATTATCAGATCTATAGCTTTGATTATAATCTGGTGTATAGCCCTATGTATAGTCTTGACTATTGTCTTTTCTTTAATATAAGTTTTGCGGTCATTACTACTAATAAGGACATTGTTGTGGTACCAAAATAAGTTCCTATTCCACCAACTTTTTCGTCTCCGATGTATATAAAGATACTACACAAAAAAAAGAACTGAATGAGCGTCACAAAAAATATATATTTTTCAACATCATGATGTCTGCCTGGATTTTTATTATTTTCAATTTTGTTCTTTATTTTATTTTTTCTATAAGGATTTGACATATACTGTTTGCTGCCAACATTAAAATATGGTTTTTATATAGAGACATGGACAACGAGTACATGAAAATATAAATGTATTTGATAGTTTACGTATGTATTTGTGGTTAAACTCACACGTAAAAACATACACATGTACTTTTATATATGAAGTATAAATACATACAATGAATGAAGTATTTTAATCTACTAAATATTGTATTGTGTATTTTGCTTTCTATAGCCATTGGCTTTTATGATATTTATTTTAATGACCTTTTATATTATAACTAAAATTACAAAACAGACAAATATACAGACCGACAGACAGACAGACAGACAGACAGACAGACAGACAGACAGACAGACAGACATACATATGTATATGTATGTTGTGTTGTGGTCATCATCAGCATCATCGTTATAATTTTCATTAGCGAATTTAATGTGAAAATGAGGAAATGACTAAGTAAAACGAATAAACGAATGACAGACGGAGGGACAGACGTATACATCAAAAACAACTCAAGTGTATGAAATAAAAGTTAATATAGATTTTTACAGCCGACAGTTTTGGACACAAAATGTTTGTGGTTAGATTATGATTAATGTTTATTATACAGAGAACAATTTTTAGTAGAGATTTTTATTAATGGCAAAATGTTTAAAGTTAGATTTAGTTAATAGTATTCTGTTTTTCTTTGTACATATTATTCATTGAGCTTATTATGTTAACAAAGTTGTTGAGATAAAAGGAATCTTGAGTTTGAAATCTTGTTTACAATTTAAGTAAATATTTTAACATGTTTTAAACATAAACTGCTTTTGATTAAAATCTGATATATAGACTTGACAATAGTCTAGTCTATAGTCTTGACTATAGTCTTGACTCTAGTCTAAGATATAATCTAGTCTATAGTCTTGATTATTATTTGGTCTATAGTCATGACTATAGTCTGATCTATTTTCTTAACTGTAATCTTTGTTATAGTATTCAGAATATAGTACTAGCTATAGTCCGATCTATGGTGTTGACAATAGTCTTGATTATGTTCAGCTAGTTAACTATAGTCTGGTCTATAGTCTTGACTATAGTCTTGGCTACAATCTATTTAGCCTGACCTATAGTTTTGACTACTGCCTGGTCTTGAATACAGTGCGGTCAATAGTCTTGGCTATAGTCTGGTCTATTGTCTTGACTATTGTCTGGTCATAGTCTTGACTATAGTAAGGTCTATAGTCTTGGCTATAATCTATTTAGCCTGACCTATTGTTTTGACTAGCGCCTGGTCCTGGATACAGTCCGTTCTATAATCTCTACTAAGTCTAGTCTAGTCTATTGCATAGGCTATAGTCTGATCTATTGTCTTGACTATAGTCTTTGCTTTAGTCTGGTCTATAGGCTTGACTATAGTCTTGGCTTTAGTCTGATCTATAATCTTGGCTATAGTCTGATCTATAGTCTTGGCTTTAGTCTGATCTATAGTATTGGCTATAGTCTTGACTATGAACTGAACAATAGTCTATAATGTATTTTAGTATCCGGTCTTTTCTATAGTCTAGACTATAGTTTTAGTAATAGTCTTGAATACAGTCTTGTCTTTAACCTTGACTATAGTCAGGTCTATAATCTTTGCTATAATATTTTTAGCTTTTACTATAGTCTTGATCATAGTCTGATCAATAGACTTCATTAATGTCTAGTCCGCCCGGTTACATTTTACCTTGATAAAAGACCCCTTCTTGGTGTGATTGCAAAGCCGGGGAAAAGAGGTGCTACCAATACCTGTAGTCTGCCTAGTGACGTCAATACAGTCCTAATTCCTTCGAATGTTTTGGCATGGAGTCAATTCAGAGGAATACATGATCTACTACTACGGGAGGCAAGTTGCCCGCAGACTTGACTTTTCTTATAAGTTAGTTAGGCTTTCTTCGGGATCTACTTAGTGTCTGTGGTTTAAACCCAAGTTCGCGGAAGGATTATGTTGTAATTAAAAGACTGATGTTGCTTTTGCCGAATGACAACGGATTCCTCAGATAACTGTAAGCCGAAGCGTTGAAAGTACGTTAGTGTTAAATATATATGATACAGAATGGGGTATACGGATCTTGTCCGCCCATAAACATAGAGTGAGTCTGTCGTCTTATGTTGTTTTCTTATGAGTGTGCAAAGTTGAATAATGATATAGATTTGACCACAGTATGTTCTCTGTAAGTAAGAACAAAGTTTCGGCTTATTTGATGGATACGTACTTCATTCTAGTGGTTACGTCTCAAGGTACTGTTGCCGACTATAGTCTGATCTATTGTGTTGAATACAGTCTGGTCTATAGTTTGTTCTATAGTCATATCTATAGTCAAGATCATATTCAAGAATATAATCTAGTCTATTGTCTGATCTATATTTTTGGCAATAGTCTTGACTATAGTCTGATATATAGTCTTGGATATAATCTATGGACAGTCTGGTCCATAGTTTTGACTATTGTCTGATCAATAGTCTTAACTATAGTCCCCCCGGATATATGTTACCTTGATGATGCTTTTGCATCTCTAAAGTTAAGCAACTGGGCAGCAATTATCGGAGATGAGATGGCTCAAGTACATTGCTCGAGGACTTGTGCCATCTCATCTCCGATCATTGGCACGAATTCTGGAAATTCCAGAATCTCCGAAATATAATTTATCCAAAATTTTGTTGAAAATAAGAATTTAACCCAACAGGTTCTACTGTAGTTTGGTATTTTGCAGTTATTTTATCTACTCAGTTATTTGTGTCGGTAAAAGACTACCCCAAAAACAAAACAAAAAATCTCTATAAAATGTTTTTTTTTTCCTAAACTATCACACATTCCTTGCCAACTTTCTCACCTATACGAATGACAACGACAACAACAATTACAAAAACAAAACAAATACACAGTACACAATATACCTTTTAAATTAAACTTCATCTAGAGATTAATTGTTTCAGTTTTGTCATGTCGTAAAACTCTAACACACAAAGTTGTAACTAAATATTTAAAATATTTATTTTACTTAAATGGAATGTAATATAATGTACGAACATAACTCTATTGTGAACTCGTTCATGACTCTTATAGAGAAGACAAAATAAAGATAAATTTTTAAAATTGTCCTATTTACACTTGAAACTAAACTAACAGACATTTTAGTTGGCGTCCACTTGTGATTCGCTATGAGTTTGAGTGTTGTGTTTGTTCAACAACTTTTCTCAACTTAATTTGTTGTGAGAGACTTTTTCCTGGCTCTTAATCAAAACTGGCTGGTTGCCCTGTTCTGTGTATTTTACAACAGTTATTTGCTGATGATGTTGCTGATGCTGCTGCTGCTGTTGTTGCTGCTCATACTGTTTTTCATTGTGAGAGTAGAGGAAGTATGTATTTTATAAATCATTGCTTTTAGCTTGAAAAATAACAGGAAAAAACAACAACACGAATGACTGCAAAAATTCATCAGTTTATCACACTTGATATCATCAAAATTTCCCTCACTCTAACACTTATTCGCCGTTGTGTTAAAAATTTGTCGCTAAAAGCATTTAACATGCCACAAAGCAATGGGGCAGAGCACATCGAACTGGAGATAAAAAAACCAAAACACACAAACTTTGGCGAAATTTTAAACCCCTCACCCTCATACAAACTTCCAGTTTGTGAAAAAAAGAGGCTTATAAAAAATTCTTTGAAAAATCACAATTTCATCTCATCGACATAAAAACAACGAAGAATGTAAATTTCGTATAAATCTTTATGTTATAAGGACTGCAATAAGTCAAACTGTAACACAGACAATAAAGCTACAATTAGGACTAAGGGAAGTTTTTCAAAATAAACTTTTTCTGACCATGAACAAAAAAAAAACTTCACACCACTTTAACTTTTCTCAGACCTTTCTTTTTTTGTATCCAAATATCGGTAGGCGTATAAATATTTTTGTTTTCATTTGTTTACACAAAAGCTCAAAGGTGAGCATGAGGGGCGTGTGTTTTTATATCGGCCTATTTCCAACCTTAAACCGCCTTTGTGCGTGATTTCTATGAAATTTTTATTCTTAAAAATAAATTTTTTTTTAATATTTTTCTTCAAAAATATTTCTTGTTTAATATAAACATTTAAATAAGTGTTGCTATTGCTGCGGTTTAACTTTTTTAATTAGTTTCCATTTTTTTTTTATTTTGTTAAATACAAATAACTTTTTTTTACACGCCTTAGGGAAATCTACGGATGTTTATATTAACGGTTTAACAAGACATAAAACAACAACAATAAACAGCAGCAGAATGTCGCTATTGTTTTCATTTCTGTTATCAGCTTAAAGTTGATTGATTTATGCAAACAATTGCCACGTGTGAATCCATTCTGCGGTTAACAATACATTAATATACAATGAAATTTACACTTTTATTCTTGATGTACATCCATACATACATATTAAATACAAGTATTAATACATAAGTTACTAGGGGGGCCGAAAAATTTCCCATAAAAAATTATAATTATCTTTAGAAATGTTTTAAAAATAAAAAATCGAAAATTTATACAAAAAAGTGTTAAAGTCAGTTTTTGGAAAAATTTCCACAGTAAGTGTATAGTAAATTCTCTATTAGAAAGCGTCTATAGTCTAGTCTATAGTATTGACTATAGTTTCCTTCATAGCCTTGACTAGTATTGACTATAGTCTGGTATATAGTATTGGCAATAGAATGGTATATAGTGTTGACTATAGTCTGGTCCATGGTAATGACTATAGACTGGTCTATAGTATTGACTATAGTATGTTCTTGACTATAGTCTAGTCTAAAGTCCTGCCCATAATGTAGGGTCTTGACCATAGTCTTGACTATAGTCTAGACTAGTCTTTTGACCATTGACTATAGTATGGTCCATAGTCTTCACTATAGTTTGACTATAGTCTGGTCTTTATTATAGTCTTGTCTATAGTCTATAGACTTAACTATAGATCCATAGTAATGACTGTATGGTCTATAGTATTGACTATAGTATGGTCTTAACTATAGTCTAGTCTAAAGTCGTGACCATTATCTAAGGTATAGTCTATAGCCTTGACTATAGTTTAGTCTAGTCTATAGCCCTGACAATAGTCTAGTCAATAGTTTCGATTATAGGTTAGTATATAGTCTTGAATATTGTTTGCTTTATAGTCTTGACTATAGTCCGTTCGATAGTCTTTACTATAGTGTAGTCTATAGTCTTGACTAAAGTCTAGTCAATAGCCTTAACTATAGTTTTGACTATAGTCTGGTCTATAGTCTAGTCTAATCTATAGTCTGGTCTATAGTCTTGACATTTTGAAACAATTTTCTAAAGAAAAGTGTGTTCTTTAGAAAATTTTCTAAAAGAGTGATAATTTTTCAAAGAACAATGATCTATAAAAAAAAGCAGAAAATATCCTTTTTAGAAATATTTCTATAGAACAGTGTTTCCTTTATACAATTGTCTAGTCTATAATCTTGACTATAGTCTATTGTCCATAGTCTAGTCTAGGTCTAGTCTATGGTCTAGTCTATAGTCTTGATTGAAGTCTAGTTTGCAGTCTTGACTATAGTCTAGTCTCGACTATAGTCTATCCTTTGGTCATGACTATGGTCTGGTCTATAGTATTGTTTATAGTCTAGTCTATAGCTTGACTATAGTCAAGTCTATAGTTTTGATTATAGGTTAGTGTATAGTCTTGAATATAGTCTATAGCTTCACTATAGTCTAGTCTACAGTTTTGATTATAGGTTAGTGTATAGTCTTGACTATGGTCTAGTCTTGGCTATAGTTTATCATTTAGTCTTGACTTTAGTCTATCCTTTTGTCTTGACTATAGTCTAGTCTATAACTTGACTATAGTATAGTCTATAGTTTTGATTAAAGAATAGTATATAGTTTTGATTATAGGTTAGTGTATAGTCTTGAATATATTCTAGTCTATAGTTTTGACTACAGTCTGGTCTATAGTCTTGATTATGATGGTTTAGTCTATAGCTTGACTATAATCTAGTCTATAGTATTGATTATATGTTAGTCTATAGTCTTGACTATAGTCTTGTCTATAGTCTTGACTGTAGTCTTGTCAATAGTCTTGTCTATAGTCTTGACTATATTCTAGTCTCTTGCTTGACTTTAGTCTAGTCTATAGTTTTGATTATAGGTAAGTGTATAATCTTGACTATGGTCTAGTCTATGGTCTTGACTATAGTCTTGGCTATATTCTAGTCAATAGTATTAACTTTAGTCTAGTCATATTCTTGACTAAAGTCTTGTCTATAAAGTGTCTTCTATACAAAATTTTCTTTAGACATTTTTCGATAGAAAATTGTTCTATAAACGATTTTTTGTAGAAATTTTTCTTTAATCGACAATTTTCTATAGAAATAAGTCTTCTACAAAACAATTTCTAAAAAATAAAAAAAAAAAACATTTTTCGAAAATTTTCTAAAAAAGACAAATTTTATCCGAAAATTTTCAATAAAAATAAAATTTTATCCGAAAATTTTCTATAAAAAGAAAATCTATCCAAAATTTTTCTATTAGAAGAAAATTTAAAAAAAAAATTATTTGAAATTTTCCTATAAAAAAATCTATCTGAAATTTTTCTGTCAAAATAAAATTTTATTCGAAAAATTTCGATTAAAAGGAAATTTTATTTGAATTGTATCCGAAAAAGTATTTTATAAAAAAAAATTTATACGAAAATTTTCTATAAAATGATATTTTTATCCGAAAATTTTCTTTTGAAAGAAAATTTTATTCGAAATAAACAAAAATTTTCTATAAAAAAAATTCTATCTGTAGAATTTCTTAAAGATTTTCTATCAAGATTCTGATCGCCTCTCGTAGTTGCCATTTTTTGTTTCTTGCATTATAGTTTTTTTTTTGTACCAAATGTTGATTCAATAAGTGTGTCTCAGTGTATCTGTCTAGAATTTGACCAGTACAGACGCAATTTCTGACACCATATTCACCATACACACTTGGCGGTCCATCTGTCTGTCCGTCTCTCCGAACAACAATTCGTCTATATTGACGGTATGTTTGTAGAAGCAAAAAAAAGTACTGCGTCACAACCAAAAGAAGAAAAACTGTAAAAACGCCATTGTTTGTTGTTGGTTGCCATGTGTTTAATACTTACATATATATTTTTGGTCTCACAATATGGTTCATTCGCCGATACGATCACACTTAATTTAACATTTTTTTTTTTTTCAACATTTACATTTTTTACTTTACAGTTTACTTGTTTGTTTGAAGGCATAAAGTTAAAATGGATTAAACCCAAAATTTACTGCTAAAAGTTGAAAGTGTGTGTGGACTTTTTTTTACTTAATTGTTAAGTAAACATATTTTTTTCTTGCGTTTATATTTTTTGTTAAATAAACTGTGTGGAAAAAATTTTTTTTGGCATTTTAAAGTTGAATAGTTAAAAAAGGACTTTACTTAAATTATGTTAAATGGAGAGAATGCAAAATGAAATTAAAAAAAGTTAAGGGATCTTAAAATTAAGCATTTCTTTAATAAGTTTATTTAGACACATTTTTTTAGAATTATTATTGCTATAGCAAAAAAAGAAAAATCTATAAAATGAATTTCATGAAAATATTTAAAAGTTTTGTTGCTATTTACTAACAAAGTCTTATGACGATAAATAAAGCAATTGTGCGATATAAACTTATTTTAACACACAGTTTTCTTAATGATTTTAAAGCGTCAAAATTTTAAATTTAAAATTTTGTTAAAAAAAATATATTCTTTAGATAATTGTCTATATAAAAGTCTATAGAAATTGTCAATAAATAGTTGTCTTTCTTGAATAAGTTTCTATAGAAAATTATGTTCTTTAGACAATTCTCCATAAGACTGTGACATTTTGAAACAATTTTGTAAAAAAAAGTGTGTTCTTCAGAAAATTTTCTAAAAAAGTGATAATTTTTCAAAGAACAATGTTCTATGAAAAAGGCATAAAATATTCTAAACAAAAGTATAATTTAGAAATATTTCTATAGAACAGTGTTTCCTTTATACAATTTTCTAAAAAATAAAAATGACTTTAATAGAAAAGTGGACTCTTCAGAAAATATTCTATAGAAAAAATTATCTTTGTATAATTTTCTATAAAAATGTGACTTCCACAGACCTCTTTCTACAGAAAAATCTCTTCCTTAAACAATTTTCTTTAATGAAGTATCAATTTTCTATAATAAAGTGTATTCTTTAGACAATTTCTACAGAAAAATGTTTTATATAAGAATGCTTCTCTGCTTTATAGAAAATTTGTTTCTTAATACATTTTTCTATAATAAAATGTCTACTTTTTATAATATGCTATAGAAAAGTGTCTTTTATGAATAATATCCTATAGAGAACTGTCCTTTTAAGGTAATTTTCTGTAGTAAAACTACATCTTTACACTATTTTGTATAAAAAAAGTGTAATTATTAGAAAATTTTCTATAGTAAATTGATAGATAACTTACTATAGAAATGTGTTTTCTTTAGACAATTTTCTATCTTTGTCTTATTTAATAATTTTCTATAAAAAAATATTTTCTTTAGACAATTTTCTTCAGAAAAGGGTCTTCATTGGACAATTTTCTGCAGGAAGTGTCTTCTTTAGAAAATTTTCTATAGAAAAATGTTTTCTTTACACAATTTCCTAATAAAATTTGTCTTTTTTTTTGACAATTCTCTATAGAAAAGTGAAAGGTGTATTCTTTAGACATTTTGCTTTAGAAAAGTGTTTTCTTTAGACAATTTCCTACATAAAGTGTCTTTAGAAAAATGCCTTCTTTAGACAATTCTCTATAGAAAAGTGTCTTCTTTACAAGAAAGGTGTATTCTTAAGACAATTTCCTACAGAAAGTGTCTTCTTTAGACAATTTTCTATAGAAAAGTGTCTTCTTTAGACAATTTTTTTAGAAGAGAGAGTGTCTTCTTAAGACAATTTTCTTCAGAAAAGTATATTATTTAAACAATTTTCTTTAGAAAAGTGTATTCTTCAAACAATTTTCTATAGAAAAGTGTATTCTTTAAACAATTTCCTATAAAAATGTGTCTTCTTTAGACAACTCCCTACAGAAAAGTGTCTTCTTTATAAAATGTGTATTCTTTAGACAATTTCCTACAGAAAGTGTCTTCTATAGACATTTTCTTTAGAAAAGTGTCTTTTTTAGACAATTTTCTTTAGAAAAATGTCTTCTTTAGATAGTTCTCTATAGAAATGTGTATAATTTAGACAATTTTCTTTAGAAAAGTATTTTCTTTATACAATTTTCTATAGAGAAGTGTTTTCTTTAGAAAATTTTATATATAGATAAGTGTTTTTGTAAAGAAACAATTCTCAGTTTCTTCTAAATATAATGTTCTATAATAAAGAATCCACTATACAAATGTTCTATAGTTCTTCTTTCAGCAGATTTCTATAGAAAATTGTATTCTTCAGAAATTATTCTATAAAAAAGAGATTTCTTAGAAGTTTCTTCTGAATATTATTTTCTATAAAAAGTGTCTTCTTCAGACTTAATTTTATAAAAAAAGAAACTTCTTTAAATTTTCTTCTAAAGATAATTTTCTATAGAAAAGTTTCTTCTTAAGGCAATTTTTTATAGACAAAAGTCTTGTTTAACTAATTGTCTATAGAAAAGTGTTTCTTTATGGAAATTTTTATTTACTTTATAGAATATTTTCTTCTTAATACAAATTTTCTATAATAATATGTCTACTTTAGAAAATTTTCTATAAAAAAATGTTTTTTTTAAGAAAGAAACTTCTTAAAAATTCTTCTGTGCAGTATTTTCTATAGAAAAATTACTTCTGTAGACACATTTACGTGTGGTTTAATATAGAAAATTTTCTACATAAAATGTCTGACACGAAAGTCGGAGTGCTGTACGTAAACACCTTGGCGGCCTTATTTCACGGTAGACTTGAACAACGGTCTACCATCGCCCTTGAATCCTTCAATGAAGAACTCAGGTGGCAATTTTTGTACATGGATTGGGCTAGTCTATGTACAAGCACTTTGCTGAAGTACTCAAGCTATTTAATCTCAGACCATTGCTGCCCCGTTGCTTAACTTAACTTCCATTTACAACCACACAGATAGGATGGCCTATCTGTGTGGTACAACAGCACCTAGAGACGCAACCCACATTCATCCCGTACCATTTACAATTAATACCAACTAATTTTCAACGCTTATTCCCACAGTCACTCTTCTGCCGAAGGAATCTCAACCAACAGCCAGGACATAGTCCTGCGGGCAACTCGTAGTACCAGATTATGCGGTGATC
Organism: Lucilia cuprina; assembly: GCF_022045245.1. Lineage (NCBI taxonomy): Eukaryota > Metazoa > Arthropoda > Insecta > Diptera > Calliphoridae > Lucilia > Lucilia cuprina. The sequence continues at coordinate 54,886,664 of NC_060954.1, forward strand.
TGGTCTGACCTATTTTCAATCTATGCAAGGACTAAGCCAGACAGTAGACTGTAACCAATTTTATTGTCCCGGTCAAACTAGAGGTAATGGCCACCTCTTTATACCCCGGGATTGCAATAATACCCAGGGGGAAGTCTCGCCACGGTAACATGACCCCGGGGGGTCCCTGATATAGAAAATAGAAAAGTATATATTTAATTTTTTTCAGAAAAAGTGTCTGCTATAGATAATTTCTTTTACTAACTTTTTTGTCGTGAAAAAAATTCCCCAGTTGTCAAATTTGTTGATGGAATTTTGTAAACATTGAACAGCTGTTCCATACAAAAGCAACTATTGTGAATGTATTGTTTACAACAAGTTCACGATAGCAATTTTCCCTTCGAGGGAAATGAAAATTTAAAACGAAACAAAATTTTCACTTCTATTGGCGATAGGGGTGATTATGTTGATGTTTTTCTACGAAATCTTTTGAAAGGAAGAATGTGAACATTCTTCCTTTCGAAGAATGTTCACAGAACAGAACAGCATTTGCTCTAAGCAACTTTTTGCGCAGAAAAGTTAAATTTTTATAGGTTCTCTAGTAAAAATTTAAATTTTTTTAACCAAAAATTATTAACTAATTAAAATTAACACTTATTAATGCGCACTTCATTTATTTAACCCAATCATATCAAAGAGAAAAACAAACTAATACATTTTGCTTAATTGCCTTAATAAAAGTTTCGTTTAAAGAAAAAACTTGAAGTTTTTCATAAAATCATTATAAAGTTTTTCTATGAGCAAGCAAGCAGCAACAGCAGCAGCAACAACATTCAACCATCCTGAGCAAGAGAAAAACTATTAAAATTATTGTCTAAATTTTAATTCAATAGAAATTGCAAATAAACCTTTCAAACGTTTTAAGAAAATATTTGCAATTTCATACATTTAAAGTTTGAATTGACCTCTTACACCGCCCTCTAAACCACCAACAACAACAACACCTCTGATTTGCTTGCTTCTCTAACGTTTGGCTGGGTATTGTAGAATAATTTAAGCAATTATACAAAACTACAACAGCAACAGCAACATCAACAGCAAATTAAAATCAAAAACAAAAACAAGAATACAAGAACTGCATAAAATCTTGCTGAGGTTGTGAGGCAGAATAATTTTGCACCAAAACTACACTTGTTTAGCGGAAAAGGAAACTCCAACACAACACTAGAGTACCGGGTAGTACTTCATTTAATTACCCCTTGTCCGCTGCTATTCCTTCTCCATTCTACTCCGAGTTTTAACAAGTTTTTTTTTTTTATTTTGAGGCAAAAAACATTATTCACAAAATAATGAACTACTAAATTGACTCCAACAGCGCGTACATTATTTGAATTTTATTTTCTAGTTTGGAAAATGTTTTTCATTCAATTCTTCTATATTTTTTTTCTGGTTCGCGCCACTTTCAGTTTAATTTGAATGTTTCTTTCGTATTTGATTTTAATTTTATTCAGAATTTAGCATTTTTGTATTTTTTTTTTTTTTTGCATATTTTTACCAGATTTAATAAATTCATGTTTTTTCTCCTCCTCCTACTCCTTTTTTTGTAATTTACAGCCAAATGGACAATCAGCGTAAAAATCTTTTGGAGGCATTGACCAAAAAGGGTATTGCTGTTGCTAAATTGTGTGTATTGGATAAAAACGTTAAAGATCGTTTAGAGGATATTGATAATGTGTACACAGAAATCATTAAATTTGTGGACGCCAGCGATTCGAAGGTAAGTTTCAATATATACACTTTTTTGGGGGTATTTTCCATTACAATTTCTATTTATTTATGTCCTGGTTTTTGTGCATTTGATAATGTTTGTGTGTGTGTGTGTGTTTGGGGGTTTGGAGTTTCTGGGCGTTTTGCTTATTTGTGTAATCGAGTGACCGAGTTAAAACCAACCAACATGGAAATATGAGAAAACAAACAAAATGAAACCATTTGAAAATTATAAACATCTAAGGTATTAGAGGATTATTACAGCATCCATAATTTAACTGGCACAAAGCACTTAAATACATAATGTAAAATGCATAACATGAATAAGAAAATTATTTTATAGAATTTTTTTTTTTTCAATTACACGGTTTAACAATAGTGGAGACTGGATATTAAGTCTACAGAATACGGTGCCAGAAGATAAAAGTTTTTAATAGAGAATTTATTACAAAAGACGCTTTCTAAAGAAACAATTTTCCATACGGTACTTGAAGAAAAGTTTTCAAGAAAGAATTTGTCTAAGAAGAAACTTTTCTTTAGAAAATTGTCTAAGAAGAAACTTTTCTTTAGAAAATTGTCGAAGAAGACACTTTTCTATAGAAAATTGTCTAAGAAGACACTTTTCTATAGAAAATTGTCTAAGAAGAAACTTTCTATAGAAAATTGTCTAAGAAGAAACTTTTCTATAGAAAATTGTCTATGAAGAAACTTTTCTATAGAAAATCGTCTAAGAAGAAACTTTTCTATAGAAAATCGTCTAAGAAGAAACTTTTCTAAATTAAATTGTCTAAGAAGACACTTTTCTATAGAAAATTATCGAAGAAAACACTTTTCTATAGAAAATTGTCTAAGAAGACACTTTTCTATAGAAAATTGTCGAAGAAAACACTTTTCTATAGAAAATTGTCTATGAAGACACTTTTCTATAGAAAATTGTCTAAGAAGACACTTTTCTATAGAAAATTGTCTAAGAAGACACTTTTCTATAGAAAATTGTCTATGAAGACACTTTTCTATAGAAAATTGTCTAAGAAGACACTTTTCTATAGAAAATTGTCTATGAAGACACTTTTCTATAGAAAATAGTCTAAGAAGACACTTTTCTATAGAAAATAGTCTAAGAAGACACTTTTCTATAGAAAATAGTCTAAGAAGACACTTTTCTATAGAAAATTGTCTAAGAAGACACTTTTCTATAGAAAATTGTCTAAGAAGACACTTTTCTATAGAAAATTGTCTAAGAAGACATTTTTCTATAGAAAATTGTCTAAGAAGAAACTTTCTATAGAAAATTGTCTAAGAAGAAACTTTTCTATAGAAAATTGTCTATGAAGAAACTTTTCTATAGAAAATCGTCTAAGAAGAAACTTTTCTATAGAAAATCGTCTAAGAAGAAACTTTTCTATAGAAAATTGTCTAAGAAGACACTTTTCTATAGAAAATTGTCTAAGAAGACACTTTTCTGTAGAAAAATGCCTAAGAAGGCACTTCTCTATGCAAAATTGCCTAAGAAGACACTTTTCTGTAGAAAATTGTCTAAGAAAACACTTTTCTATAGAAAATTGTCTAAGAAAACACTCTTCTATAGAAAATTGTCTAAGAAGACACTTTTCTATAGAAAATTGTCTAAGAAGACACTTTTCTATAGAAAATAGTCTAAGAAGACACTTTTCTATAGAAAATACTCTAAGAAGACACTTTTCTATAGAAAATAGTCTTAGAAGACACTTTTATATAGAAAATTATTTAAGAAGACACTTTTCTATAGAAATTTGTTTAATAAGAAGACACTTTTCTATAGAAAGTTGTTTAAGAAGACACTTTTCTATAGAAAATTTTCTTAGAAGACACTTTTCTTTGTCTAAGAAGACACTTTTCTATAGAAAATTGTCTAAGAAGACACTTTTTTTTAGAAATTTGTCTAAGAAGACACTTCTATAGAAAATAGTCTAAGAAGACACTTTTCTATAGAAAATAGTCTAAGAAGACACATTTCTATAGAAAATTGTCTAAGAAGACACTTTTCTATAGAAAATTGTCTAGGAAGACATTTTCTATAGAAAATAGTCTAAGAAGACACTTAGACTATTGTCAAAGAAAATTCTTTTCTAAAGAAAATTGTCTAAGAAGACACATTTCTATAGAAAGACACTTATCTACAAAGAAAATTGTTTGCAATTAACACTTTTCTACCTTAAATAATCATTGACATTTGAACTTAATTAATTGTCAATCAAAAAGATTAACTTTTGAAATTGTAACAACAAATCTAGTTTATCCTAATCAATAAATAAAAAAAATCTCGATTCCTAAAATTAAAACATTCCTTTTTGTCCATTTACATACATATGTACATCTCCACTAGTCATAGAACACTTGTTGCTAATTTTTTTTTCATTCCTTTTTTTGAAAAAAAAATTTTTTTTCTATTTTAAAATTGAAATATAAATCTTTTTATGGAGACCAATGTCTTCTTAAGTACTTTTAAGTCAACATTCTTAATTAAGGTGCACATTTGCTGGCAGCAATTAACTCTCGACTGACTGACTAAGAACAGACAGACAGACACAAAAGAGACAAATAGTCCTTTTTCTAACTAACACCTACGAACATCTAACACTATTGTGATATGTGGCACCTACAATTAAAAAAGATTTTACTTCTTTAGACCATTTACCGGTTGGATTTCAAATCCCAAAGTGGCAAGAAAAAAACATAGAAACTAGACACACTGCTTTGGTATTAGAGCAAATAAAACATATGTATATATAAAAGTGTAAACGGACAACTGAGAGGAAGAAACAGTAGGCATATCAGGAGTGGAAAATTCAGTACTTAAGTATTTTTTTAGTTATTTTTGATATGACTATATAGTCTAGTAGTCTAGTTTATAGCATAGTCTAGTCTATAGTCTAGTCTATAGTCTAGTCTATAGTCTAGTCTATAGTCTAGTCTATAGTCTAGTCTATAGTCTAGTCTATAGTCTAGTCTATAGTCTAGTCTATAGTCTAGTCTATAGTCTAGTCTATAGTCTAGTCTATAGTCTAGTCTATAGTCTAGTCTATAGTCTAGTCTATAGTCTAGTCTATAGTCTAGTCTATAGTCTAGTCTATAGTACAGTCTATAGTCTAGTCTATATTCAAATCTATAGTCTAATCTATAGTCTAGTCTATATTCAAATTTATAGTCTAATCTATAGTCTAGTCTATAGTCTAGTCTTTAGTCTAGTCAATAGTCTAGTCTATAGTCTATTCTATAGTCTAGTCTATAGTCTAGTTATTTTAAAATTAAAATATCCCATGCCTGATAACAGTATATAAAGTAATAGTAGGTAAACTAGACAGGGCAGGAAATAGGTGATAGTATTTTGTTTTTGTATTTGTGTACACTATTCATCAAGGGAAATATACGAAAAAAATGTATTTGTTTTTTAAATATTATTTAAAGAAATATGTTGCGATTATTTGAGGAAAAATACAGAAAACTAGATATAGTTTTTTCCAGTTCTAACGACCGTGGCAAATGTTCCCCTTAACTGTTACTTAGCAGTATCTCTCCTAACACATTTATGTCCTTTAATCTGTTGTGGTTCATGTTAGGAAAAGAGAAAAAAAGAAGTCTAAAGTGCATTAAAATGTGCACAGCTGAAAGTTTTTAATGTGTTTATTTGATGATGGTAATATAAACTCTATTCTAAAGTTTTGTTGGTTTGGTTTTCTTTCTATCTCCCACATTTTAAAAACCATGTAATTTTTTGCAGTTTGTTTTCTATTGCAAATATACAATAAAAGTTTTGTTTTTTTTTTTAACTTTTGTAATTTCTTTTCAGGTAATACAATTCTCTCTGTGGCATGCTTATGTCCATGAACAGTATGGTCGTATGTATAAATATTTGCAAAAACTTTGCGATGAGAAGAGAAGTCGTGAAAACTTTGAGGAAATCTATTTAATTGCTGGAGCCTTAAAATATGAACATTTACAAACGGTTGTGCAACGTTTGACTGTGTCAACATTTCCACAAAGCTATCGTTTGTTTTAAAGACCAACTTAATGCAAACATCAATAACAGTAGCAGCATTAGTAGCAGCAACAGCAGCAGCATCAAGCAGCAATGTTAAGAGGAGCAAAAGACAAATAGATAACACACTTCACTTTTAGCTAAAAACACAAACAGACAGACAGACAGGCAGACCTACATACGGATTTAGTTTTACACAAAAATAATTGGGAAAATGAGTCAACTACTAGCAACTTTAACAACTAACTAGCATAAAAACAACAACAACAACAAAAACAACCAGCAGCAACAATAGCAACAACAAGTAGTATATAAACAATAATAGCTACACAACATAAAAATAAATATTTAGGTCCCTGAACAATAACAAATACATATATAAATAAAACAACAATAATAACAACAACACATAAATAAATAAATAAATAAAAAAATGAATAAAAACTAGAAAGAAGAACCAAGAAAATTAACTTATTGCACAAGTTTTACTTGTACATATGAATGTATATGTCTGACTAGCTCCGCGTCATTGTCATCCTTATTCTAACATAACTGCATCTACAATTGCATAGATCCATCCATCCACATCTTCAAATGCTGGTGTCACTTTTCTTTACGTAAAAAAGCATTTATTATTTTAACTATTCAACACCAGGCTCTTCTCAACATATTCCACTCCTACTCATTTTTACTCTTATATTCCATTCTAACCATGCAGCCAGGCACACATCATACATTCAACAATACGTTCATTCATCCATCCATCTATCCGTCTATGCAACGTATTACTCCATTGAATTAAGGAAAAATAACTACAACAGTAGGAATATTAAAGTAGCGCTATATTAGGGGTATAACACTTTAAAACGTGCTAAAATGTATCATGTTATACTTTACTAATACTGCAACAAAAGCAAAAGATTCAAAACTTACAGTAAATATAAATGATTATTTGTCAGCAAAAAAAAAAAAAAAAAAACAACACCCTACTACTTAAACATACGCACATGAAAACGTGCCGAGAGAAAACAACATGGTGTTAAAACTATTTAGAATGTTGACTTCATTCTTTAGTTTTATTAAAAACTTTTTGAATTTCAAATTATGTTATTACTTCTTCTTGTTGTTCTCAATTTTTTTCTGTGTGTGTAGTTTTTACTTTATCTACACTATTTCTTAATATGTCTTTAAATGTATTAAATTTAATAGCTTTAAATCTTAGAAAAAAAAACACAATATTTTCATAACGTTAACACTATACTATCGTCAAGACTATAAACTAGTCCAGACCAATAGAAACTACTTTATAATCGAGATTATTCTACAGTCGAAACAAGAGACTATTCTATACTAAAGTCAAGACTATAGACTACTCTATAGTCAAGACTATAGACTACTCTATAGTCAAGACTAAAGACTACTCTATAGTCAAGTCTATAGACTACTCTATAGTCAAGACTATAGACTACTCTATAGTCAAGACTATAGACTACTGTATAGTCTTGACTATAAACTACTCTCTAGTTAACACTATAGACTACTCTATAGTTAAAACTATAGACTACTCTATAGTTAAAACTATAGACTACTCTATAGTTACGACTATAGACTACTCTACTCTACTCTACAGTCAAGACTAGAGACTACTCTATAGTCAAGACTTAAGACTACTATATAGTCAAAACTATAGACTACTCTATAGTAGCCTAGTCTACAGTCAAGACTATTATTATAAATAGACTATAGACTACTCTATAGTCAAGACTAAAGACTATACTATAGACAAGTCTAATGGCTATACTATAGTCAAGACTAAAGATTATTCTATAGTAAAAACTATAGACTACTCTATAGTCAAGACTATAACCTACTCCATAGTCAAGACTATAGACAACTATATAGTCAAGACTATAGACTAATCTATAGTCAAGACTATAGACTAATCTATAGTCAAGACTATAGACTACTCTATAGTCAAGACTATAGACTACTCTATAGTCAAGACTATAGACTACTCTATAGTCAAGACTATAGTCTACTCTATAGTCAAGACTGTAGACTACTCTACAGTCAAGACTATAGACTACTCTACAGTCAACACTATAGACAAATCTATAGTCAAGACTATAGACTAATCTATAGTCATGAATATAGACTAATCTATAGTCAAGACTATAGACTGCTCAATAGTCAAGACTACAGGCTACTCTATAGTCAAGACTATAAACTTCTCTATTGACAAGACTGTGGACTACTCTATATATAGTAAAAACTATAGACTACTCTATATATAGTCAAGACTGTAGACTACTCTATATATAGTCAAGACTATAGACTACTCTATAGTCTAGACTATAGACTACTCTATAGTCTAGACTGTAGACTTTTCTATAGTCAAAACTATAGACTACTCTATATATAGTCAAGACTATAAACTACTCTATAGACTATTCTATAGTCAAGTCTATAAACTACTCTATAGACTACTCTGTAGTCAAGACTATAGACTACTCTGTAGTCAACACTATAGACTACTCTATAGTCAAGACTATAAACTACTCTATATCCAAGACTATAAACTACTCTATATCCAAGACTATAAACTACTCTATAGTCAAGACTATAAACTACTCTATAGTCAAGACTATAGAGAAGTCTATAGTCAAGACTATAAACTACTCTATAGTCAAGACTATAGAGAAGTCTATAGTCTTGACTATAGATTAGTCTATAGTCTTGACTGTAGAGTAGTCTATAGTCTTGACTGTAGAGTAATCTACAGTCTTGACTATAGAGTAGTCTATAGTCTTGACTATAGATTAGTCTACAGTCTATAGACATCTCTAGAGTCAAGACTATAGACATCTCTATAGTCAAGAATGTAGACTTATCTATAATCAAAACTGTAGACTTCTCTATAGGCAAGACTATAGACTACTCTAAAGTCTAGACTATAGACTACTTTAGAGTCAAGACAATAGAATACTCTAGTCATATCGGCTACTAAACTATAGTTTGTACTGTCGAGATTATAACCTACTTACTTATCCTGGTATTCATATAGATATTAATCGTTTATTTTAGGTTTATTATGGAGATATTAGCCCTTATAATATTAAAAATTTAAGCTGAAGAATATGCAATAAAACTTGAAGTAAGTAAAGTCCAGATTTTAAGAACATTCAAAAGCAAATTGATAATGTTGTGAAGAAATAATACGAAAGCATTAATAACAACAACAACTGGTAAGTTTTTTGCAATTAATCATTAAGTTAACATTACCATTAGTCAATTATTTACAATTATGTTTTGCAAAAGCTTTTGACAAGATATTTATGTACAAATGCATTAATTAAATGATTATTTAAGAAATGACCAAAGAAACTTCTTTGAGAAATATTTGCATTTAAAATAATTATAAATGTAAATAAATTTAAACATTGCAATCAAATAACTATTTTCTATTAACACAAAAATACATTTTCCGTTTCCGTTTAAATGAAAACTTATTACGTGTGACTTTTATTAAATGTCATTATTTCAACTTTAATATTTTGATTCTATTTCATATTAAATGTACATTATATAGTAAATATGTAAAATGTTATTATACTTGTTGTGTCCCTGTGACAACGGTGTAGTTGACGACATGTCTTCTGGTGTTTGTAGATTCTTTGGCGTTTCATATAACCAGTTCTGGTTAGTAGTTATTATTTATACTTATTATATTATTTTTTTTTTTTTGTAACTTTGATATCTTGCACTTTTTCTCAGTAGTAAATTATAAAATTTAAAAAGAAATTTTATAAAAAAAACTTATTTCTTTACTTTATGATCAAAGTTTTATATTAAAAAAAATTAGAGTGTCCAGTAGAACAAAATTTATAAAAAAAAATATTCAATGAAATTTTCTTTATAGTTAAAAATTTTCTTTTAATGGAAAATTTTCGGTAAAAATTTAAAAAAAAAAATTGTTTACTGAACTCCCTAATCTGCTTACTTAAAATGTCAGTAGACAAAACTGTAAACAACAACAAAGTAATTATAAATGTTATTTAGCAACAATGAAAAGCACTTCATACACACATAAAGTAAACTAAAAAACTATATCTTTCATTGAGGTAAAGGGTATATAAAGGGTATGCCACATTTTGTAGCACTCTTATGAAAGATCTCAAGATCTCCCTTAAAATTCTAAAGACAAAAATCTATTCAAAACAATATTTCTCGTTTTTCTCTACTAACTGTATTCCTTGTGAGCCTCGTCTTTGTTTTAACTTTGACAGATCAAAACAAGCTTAGAAAAAAATGCCTCAAAGTTTATTGTTAATCAAACACAAAGTTATTTGTATTGACCCAAAGGAAAAACCCTTTATTATATTAAATAATATTTAGTAAAAAGAAGAGTAAATAATATACAATAATTGTACAAAAATATATTTATGAATATTTCTCCCATGTGAACATACAAAAAGACACAGTTTGTGTATATCCTTATATGACAGACTTTATGATGTACTCTACTGCACTCTTCCTGTTACTTTTTGTGACAAGACCTAACATAATAAAGTTACAATTTTCATCATGTTTTTTTTTCGTTCTTTATTTTTAATATATATAATAAACAAGAATATAATATAACCTCAAAAAAATTGCCCTTGGTTTTTTATTTGATTAAACCCATGTAAACAAAGAAACATTAAATGAATGCACTGAACTGAATGACTGACAAGTACTTTTAGATTTATTTAGCAGATCGACAAACAAATAATACGAATAGTAAGTAAAAAGGGGCTCAAATAAATTTTAATTATAAACTCTATTCAAAATGACAGATATAAAATTAAAATAATATTAAACGAGGGACGATTATAAAAACAAGATAGATAGATAGATAGATAGATAGATAGATAGATAGATAGATAGATAGATAGATAGATAGATAGATAGATAGATAGATAGATAGATAGATAGATAGATAGATAGATAGATAGATAGATAGATAGATAGATAGATAGATAGATAGATAGATAGATAGATAGATAGATAGATAGATAGATAGATAGATAGATAGATAGATAGATAGATAGATTGTTTTCTTATATCTTCCCTTTCCAAATTTCTCTCACAAATCCACTGTGAAATTAAATCTATACAATTATGTATCACAAAAAACTAAAGGTGAAAATATTTGTCATAAACTAAATAATTTAAATAGTTTGTTAGTAATTAAATATGTTTAATATTGCGGAATACTTCTATTTACATTAATAATAAACAACAGTTCAACAAATAAATCACTATTCAATTACTTATTTATGAAAAAATAAATAAATAAATTTTTGCAAATAAATAAAACAAGAATCTAATAAAAATATTAAATATTTATTTATTGAATTAAATATAATAAAATTAAATAAATATTAACACACACAAGTAAACAAAAAAAACTGGCATTATTGAAAACTTATGTGTTTAGTAAATCAAAAATAATTTTTTGTGTTATGAAATATGTTTTATTTGTTTTTAGGCAAAACTGTTTTAAAAATAATAACAATTATTATCATAATACATTTTATTAGAGAATTAAACAAAATACAAAAGATAAACTGGTCGAAGTGCATAGATAATCAATTTTTCTTTTCAATAAAGTCAATTGACGAGAAATATTGAAATAAATTGTCCATTCTGTGAGCTTTCAAAGCATACGGTACAATATTTCAGTGGTGTTAAGCCCAGATTTTAAATTTAATGTATTCGTAGCAGTTCACAATGCCAAATCCAGAACATTATCCAGATTAGTCTATAGACTAGACTAGTCTATAGTCTTGTCTATAGTTTAGTCTATGGTCTAGTCTATAGTCTAGTATCTAGTCTAGTTTATAGTCTAGTCTATAGTCTTGTCTGTAGTCTAGTCTATAGTCTAGTCTTCAGTCTAGTCTGTAGTCTAGTCTATAATCTAGTTTATAGACTTGTCTATAATCTAGTTTATAGTCTACTTCATAGTCTAGTTTACAGTATATTCTATAATCTAGCCTATGGTCTAGTCTATAATTTAGTCTATAAACTAGCATATAGTCTAGTCTATAGTCTAGTCTATAATCTACTCTATAATCTAGTCTATAGTCTACTCTATAGTTTAGTCTATAGTGTAGTCTAATGTCTAGTCTGTAGTCTAGTCTATAGTCTAGTATCTAGTCTAGTTTATAGTCTATAGTCTTGTTTGTGGCCTAGTCTATAGTCTAGTCTATAATCTAGTCTATAGTCTAGCATATAGTCTAGTCCATAGTCTAGTCAATAGTCTACTCTATAGCCTTGTCTATAGTCTAGTCTATAATCTAGTCTATAGTCTAGTTTATGGACTAGTCTATAGTATAGTCTATAGTCTACTTCATAGTCTAGTCTATAGTCTAGTTTATAGTATATTCTATAATCTAGTCTACAGTCTACTCTATAGTCTAGTCTATAGTCTAGTCGATAGTCTAGTTTATAGTCTAGTCTATAGTCTAGTCTATAGTCCAGTTTATACTCTAGTCTATAGTCTAGTATATAGTCTAGTCTATAGTGTAGTCTACAGTCCAGTTTATAGTCTAGTCTTGTCTGTAGTCTAGTCTATAGTCTATTCTATAGTCTAGTCTGTAGTCTAGTCTATAGTCTAGTTTATTGACTAGTCTATAGTTTAGTTTATAGTACATTCTATAATCTAGTCTATAGTCTAGTCTATAATCTTGTCTATAGTCTACTCTATAGTCTAGTATATAATCTACTCTATAGTCTAGTCTATAGTCTAGTATATAATCTACTCTATAGTCTAGTCTATAACCTAGTCTATAGTCTAGTCTATAGTCTAGTATATAGATACTACACTTCCTATAGTCTAATATATAGTCTGGTTTATAATTTAGTCTATAACCAAATCTAGCCTATAGTCTTGTCTATAGTCTAGTCTAATATCAAGTCTATAATCTATTCTACAGTTTAGTATATAGGCTAGTCTATAGTCTATGCTATATTCTTATCTAGTCTTATCTAAAGTGTAGTCTATAGTCTAGTCTTTAGTCTAATCTATAGTCTTGTCTATATTCCAGACTGAAGCCAAGTCTATAGCCTAGTTATTTTCATAATTTTAGCTATTTTTGCTAGAAAAAAATATTGTAGTTATATAATTTAGTGAAGTATTCTCTCAGAACTAACCGTGTCATAGTTAATAAACATTTACAAAATAATGAAATGAAACCGCAAAAAGGAAAACTGAAGTAATACGAGTATTTTTTGGAAAACGGAAAAAAGCTACAGTTTAATTAACCTTTTAAATACGAAACATGACAAACGTTTTGCTTGCTAAAAGGCTAATTTAGTTTCTTTAATACTTGAAAGTGTTTCAATTAGAATAAGCGACTAACAAATTTTGTCTAAATAACATCAATGGTCGTCATTTGACTACAAATAATTGTTCTTGTTAGAATATAACCACATTCATTCCTTTTTCAATGATTCTTCCTTTTGGCATTTGCCTAGACATAAGCATGAGTGTTTGTTGAAATGTATATACGTAAATCAACGTGTATGTATAAATGTATGTGTAAACCTGTATCTATCAGTTTTGTGGTTTGTATTTTGCGGTAAGTGTTGAAAATGAAACCTTTTGTTTTTTTATCCTTTTTGTTTGATTCTCATTGTATTTAGAGGAAGAGATATTTTACTTTTGTTTTTGTGTTACTGTAGACCAAACAATTGCAATGCCTTGTATAGGTAGATAGGAAACATTAACTATTTATTATGCCACTTATGTATGTTGAATATATCGTTGTTATTGCAATGTTATATCGTTGAAATATTATAATACACATATGTATATACATTATATACAGTGTGAAATGGTTTTTATAATACATATTAAACATATTCCTAGAAGATTTTAATTGAACTTAAACAGTGAGACAGTTCTAGAATATATTCTGAAAATCATGTTAATGATCATATAAAAACCCCAACTTCCAAGATTGACACTTCCAAATAAAAAAAATTATAGCATTTTACAAAATTCTCTTACGATTGGTCTATTTTAGGATGTCATATCCATATCAGACTTTAGTCCGAAACTCAACGTAAAATATTCTTAAAAAATGTTTGATACATATAGTTTTTTATATTACAATATTACTAAATTACGGTTTAAATCTGATACAAATCTCCAGTAAAATACTATAACTATCTCATGGCTCTCTTCATTGATCTTGTATGAAATCTTTTAAACTACTATGTGTTTCGTTATGGATATCGTACGTACGTATGTAGTTTTTATACTAAAATATTTAAGTATAGTACTTAATGTTATACGAGAATTTATTGCGGTGTTAAAGGCTTTATATTATTATATTGGTTAAACATACACTTGTATATGTTCGTATGTATGTATAGATTTTATATAGAACTGTTTGAATGCAGGTACTTTAATACGAAACGAAATATACATTCATATAAACATAGATACATACATTTATACACAATACATGTACATGTGATATTAAGGAATAATGAAAGGTAAAATTTATTGTCTAGTATTTAATACAATTCGTTTGCTCTGTCAGTGATACACTTCGAAAAAACGCTAAATGTATTAACTGTTGTTCATACATATCACTTTGAACTTACGACAAATTTTATATAAATTACTATTACCGTAGGACTATTCATGTACTCATGTTGCATGTCATGTCACTCTTGCCCATCTCTATTCATTTAAGGAATTTATAGTTAGCTCCCTGTAAGCTTGAGATTGAAATTTTAATTGTTAGAAAGCAAATATATCCGATACATTATACGTTAGATTTAAGATAAATTTGTTAAATTTTCTTTGTAAACTAAACATAAATGGACTGATATTATTATACCACCTCGGATGGATAGTCTACAGTATATCTATAACCAAATCTGAAGTCTGTTTTATAGCCTAGCATATGGTCTAGTCTGTAGTCTATTCTATAGACTAGAGTATAATCTAATCTATAATCTTGTATAAATTCTAGTCTATAGTCTAGTCTATAGCATAGCCAATAGAATAGCCTACAGTCTAGTTTATAGTGTAGTCAATAGTTTAGTCTATAGGCTATAATTCAGTCTATAGTCTAGACTATAATCTACTCTATAGTCTAGTCTATAGACTAGAGTTAAGTATAATCTAGTCTATGGTTTAGTCTATAGTCTAGTCTATAGTCTAATCTATAGTCTATCCATAGTGTAGTCTATAGTCTAGTCTATAGTCTAGTCTATAGTCTAGTCTATAGTCTAGTCTAGTATATAGTCTAGTCTAGTATATAGTCTAGTATATAGTCTAGTCTATAGTCTAGTCTATAGTCTAGTCTATAGTCTAGTCTATAGTCTAGTCTATAGTCTAGTCTATAGTCTAGTCTATAGTCTAGTCTATAGTCTAGTCTATAGTCTAGTCTATAGTCTAGTCTATAGTCTAGTCTAGTATATAGTCTAGTCTAGTATATAGTCTAGTATATAGTCTAGTCTATAGTCTAGTCTATAGTCTAGTCTATAGTCTAGTCTATAGTCTAGTCTATAGTCTAGTCTATAGTCTAGTCTATAGTCTAGTCTATAGTCTAGTCTATAGTCTAGTCTATAGTCTAGTCTATAGTCTAGTCTAGTATATAGTCTAGTCTAGTATATAGTCTAGTATATAGTCTAGTATATAGTCTAGTCTATAGTCTAGTCTATAGTCTAGTCTATAGTCTAGTCTATAGTCTAGTCTATAGTCTAGTCTATAGTGTAGTCTATAGTCTAGTCTATAGTCTAGTCTATAGTATAGTCTATAGTCTAGTCTATAGTCTAGTCTATAGTCTAGTCTATAGTCTAGTCTATAGTCTAGTCTATAGTCTAGTCTATAGTCTAGTCTATAGTCTAGTCTATAGTCTAGTCTATAGTCTAGTCTATAGTCTAGTCTATAGTCTAGTCTATAGTCTAGTCTATAGTCTAGTCTATAGTCTAGTCTATAGTCTAGTCTATAGTCTAGTCTATAGTCTAGTCTATAGTCTAGTCTATAGTCTAGTCTATAGTCTAGTCTATAGTCTAGTCTATGTCTAGTCTATAGTCTAGTCTATAGTCTAGTCTATAGTCAAGTCAAGTCTATAGTCAAGTATAGTCTATAGTCTAGTCTATATTCTAGTCCATATAATCTATAATCTAGTCAATAGTCTAGTCTATAGTCTAATCTATAATCTAGTCTATAGTCTAGTCTATAGTCTAGTCTATAGTCCAGTCTATAGTCCAGTCTATAGTCTAGTCTATAGTCTAGTCTATAGTCTAGTCTATAGTCTAGTCTATAGTCTAGTCTATAGTCTAGTCTATAGTCTAGTCTATAGTCTAGTCTATAGTCTAGTCTATAGTCTAGTCTATAGTCTAGTCTATAGTCTAGTCTATAGTCTAGTCTATAGTCTAGTCTATAGTCTAGTCTAGTCTATAGTCTATTCTATAGTCTAGTCTTTAGTCTAGTCTATAGTCTGGTCTATAGTCTAGTCTATAGTCTAGTCTATAGTCTAGTCTATAGTCTAGTCTATAGTCTATCTCTATCAGTCTATCTATCTATCTATCTATCTATCTATCTATCTATCTATCTATCTATCCATCTATCTATCTATCTTTTTAAATTTCCTTCAGTGCACTAATTTACAATTATTTCGGTCGTAAATATAGAATACATGGTAATATCTGACCGTGTTAAAATAAAAATGAAAAATGAAATAGTAATTTATCATTTAATGTAAAGATTTACAAAAATAATGTTTTAAATACAACAATGCCGTTTCCTCTAACCACTTCCATGTCCCCCTTTTGCAAACCAAATGTTTACCTATACATTATGTTGTTTACTATTTATTTTCGTGTTAGCCATAGCTATTAGTATTCATATAATTTAATTTTATTTTATTAAAATTTAGGAAATATTACATATTGAATTTCCTTGTTATTTTGAAATAATCATTGCATTAGATTATGAATATGAATGGAATTTGTACAAAATGAAAAATTCCATAATAAATTTATTTAATTGTAATTCTATTTAATTCGCCTGACTTCAAATGTATAGAATTTAGAGATAAATTATGTATAAATGTGCATATTTTTTGCGACTATTTTTTGCAATTGTTGCAGATTTATTTTTGTTTATATATATGTACGTGTATGTGGTTATGTGCAAGCGGTCGTGATATATTTTATAATTTAAAATATATTTTTAAAATGAAACGGTCATTTATGGGAAAGTCGGTTGCAAAAAAAAAAAAACTCGCTAACACCTCTATTGCACATGGAAATAATCTCAACAACGTAATTTGATGTTAGTTGACCCGCAGTTTTCTAGTCTCTATGCCCATTGAACTCTTATAATATGTTGATATTATATACATCAGACATTTTTAATTAAAATATCATCTAAATGTTACTAACTAAAATTATTGAATTGTTTTAGTCTATTTCATGAAAACAAAAACAAATACTGTTTAAATTTTATTATGTGCCACACTAAAATAAATATCATCAAAAAAGGTTGCAATATTTTTCCAATCATGATTATATTTTCCAATTTTTTAAAGCTTATTGCATAAATATTTTCTACTTATTTTAAATTTATTTTTATGACCATTGAAATGAAATAATTATTTTCATTTGATTTTCAATCGATCGAATGAATAGAATCAGAAAAACCATTCAGGTCATAAATGTTGATGTTTTAAATTAGCTAAAATTTTACCGTATAATGAAAAAATACTAATTTCAAACAATACAATTTATTCACAGTATGTTTTTTCTATATTCTCATCTCAATATACATACAAACATATATGAATGTACTTGTGTATATTATTTACACAAAAGAGTGTTGATAAAATGTTCAATGAAGGAACATTATGTGTTCATATCGTTATCTGAAATATAATTGGCTATTGTGAATGTTAAAGCAAACTAATAGACAGACAGACAGACAGACAGACAGATAGATAGATAGATAGATAGATAGATAGATAGATAGATAGATAGATAGATAGATAGATAGATAGATAGATAGATAGATAGATAGATAGATAGATAGATAGATAGATAGATAGATAGATAGATAAATAGATTGATAGATAGATAGATAGATAGATAGATAGATAGATAGATAGATAGATAGATAGATAGATAGATAGATAGATAGATAGATAGATAGATAGGTAGATAGATAGATAGATATATAGATGTATAGATATATAGATATATTGATAGATAGATAGATAGATAGATAGATAGATAGATAGATAGATAGATAGATAGATAGATAGATAGATAGATAGATAGATAGATAGATAGATAGATAGATAGATAGATAGATAGATAGATAGATAGATAGATAGATAGATAGATAGATAGATATATTGATAGATAGATAGATAGATAGATAGATAGATAGATAGATAGATAGATAGATAGATACTAGTCTATAGTCTAGTCTATAGTCTAGTCTATAGTCTAGTCTATAGTCTAGTCTATAGTCTAGTCTATAGTCTAGTCTAGTCTATAGTCTATTCTATAGTCTAGTCTTTAGTCTAGTCTATAGTCTGGTCTATAGTCTAGTCTATAGTCTAGTCTATAGTCTAGTCTATAGTCTAGTCTATAGTCTATCTCTATCAGTCTATCTATCTATCTATCTATCTATCTATCTATCTATCTATCTATCTATCTATCTATCCATCTATCTATCTATCTTTTTAAATTTCCTTCAGTGCACTAATTTACAATTATTTCGGTCGTAAATATAGAATACATGGTAATATCTGACCGTGTTAAAATAAAAATGAAAAATGAAATAGTAATTTATCATTTAATGTAAAGATTTACAAAAATAATGTTTTAAATACAACAATGCCGTTTCCTCTAACCACTTCCATGTCCCCCTTTTGCAAACCAAATGTTTACCTATACATTATGTTGTTTACTATTTATTTTCGTGTTAGCCATAGCTATTAGTATTCATATAATTTAATTTTATTTTATTAAAATTTAGGAAATATTACATATTGAATTTCCTTGTTATTTTTGAAATAATCATTGCATTAGATTATGAATATGAATGGAATTTGTACAAAATGAAAAATTCCATAATAAATTTATTTAATTGTAATTCTATTTAATTCGCCTGACTTCAAATGTATAGAATTTAGAGATAAATTATGTATAAATGTGCATATTTTTTGCGACTATTTTTTGCAATTGTTGCAGATTTATTTTTGTTTATATATATGTACGTGTATGTGGTTATGTGCAAGCGGTCGTGATATATTTTATAATTTAAAATATATTTTTAAAATGAAACGGTCATTTATGGGAAAGTCGGTTGCAAAAAAAAAAAAACTCGCTAACACCTCTATTGCACATGGAAATAATCTCAACAACGTAATTTGATGTTAGTTGACCCGCAGTTTTCTAGTCTCTATGCCCATTGAACTCTTATAATATGTTGATATTATATACATCAGACATTTTTAATTAAAATATCATCTAAATGTTACTAACTAAAATTATTGAATTGTTTTAGTCTATTTCATGAAAACAAAAACAAATACTGTTTAAATTTTATTATGTGCCACACTAAAATAAATATCATCAAAAAAGGTTGCAATATTTTTCCAATCATGATTATATTTTCCAATTTTTTAAAGCTTATTGCATAAATATTTTCTACTTATTTTAAATTTATTTTTATGACCATTGAAATGAAATAATTATTTTCATTTGATTTTCAATCGATCGAATGAATAGAATCAGAAAAACCATTCAGGTCATAAATGTTGATGTTTTAAATTAGCTAAAATTTTACCGTATAATGAAAAAATACTAATTTCAAACAATACAATTTATTCACAGTATGTTTTTTCTATATTCTCATCTCAATATACATACAAACATATATGAATGTACTTGTGTATATTATTTACACAAAAGAGTGTTGATAAAATGTTCAATGAAGGAACATTATGTGTTCATATCGTTATCTGAAATATAATTGGCTATTGTGAATGTTAAAGCAAACTAATAGACAGACAGACAGACAGACAGACAGATAGATAGATAGATAGATAGATAGATAGATAGATAGATAGATAGATAGATAGATAGATAGATAGATAGATAGATAGATAGATAGATAGATAGATAGATAGATAGATAGATAGATAGATAGATAGATAGATAGATAGATAGATAGATAGATATATAGATAGATAGATAGATCCAATTTTAAATTTTGTTAAATATTTGATTTACTGACACCTTTTCATTGCTCGTTAACGACATAGAAGTAAAACCATTGTGTCTATTTGTTTGTTTTAAAACTAGCTGTATCCACAACAAAACATTTTTAACAAAATATGGAAATTAGATTAAAAAAAATTTAAGAGAATTAAGTAGAAAACTTTTTGTGCCAAACACACAAATTTGTGTAGATTTAATATAGGTTTATATGTGCATTATTAAGGATGTTAAAAATTTTGCTGGCAGCACCTTAAATTATATTGAAAAATCCTAGATAAACTAGTCATATCTAACCATGGATCTATTATTGGCGCAATTCCAGTCCCAAAGTAAATATTCTTCATCAGGAAAATTTAATATTTATACAAATTATTCAAGAGTTATACCCTACGATTGATATGTTTAAAAATTCATATTAGTATGCTCATACGTACATACATATTAACTTTAAAACTCTATACAACATTTTGTATACGTGTTTTTTATCTTCTTATTTATTTAAAAAAAAAATCATATTGTTATTACAATAAAAGCATTTTTCAAAACCTATGTATACAGTATGTTAACTCATAATTATATTTACATCTACATGAAGTATAGAGTGTCCCATGAAACAGGAATAACATTCAAATAATTATCTTTTAATTAGGTTCTTTTTCATTAAAAATACCGTTTTTATATAATAAAATAAAAAATAGTTTGTTAAAAAGTTTAGGGTACTCCAATC
Source organism: Lucilia cuprina (assembly GCF_022045245.1). NCBI lineage: Eukaryota > Metazoa > Arthropoda > Insecta > Diptera > Calliphoridae > Lucilia > Lucilia cuprina. Next base: position 54,907,450 of record NC_060954.1, read on the forward strand.
TTAAGCACTATTTTTTTTTACCGAACACTCTAGTATATCGAATGAGCAAGTGTGTGTATTTGTATTGAACATGTGTTATGTTGTGTTGCAAATTCGTTGTAGAAAAAGTGTTTGAAAATCCATAATACATTTTCGTATTATATTTTTTTTACTTCATGTTGCAATACATTATATGTATGTTCATACATTCATAGGTTGGTCCCGGAAATTAAAATGTTAAAATTCCTCTGATATGAACTTGTTTGTAACTAATCAATATAATTTGTATATACATATATAATTGAACTATGATTTATTAATTCTATGACGTTATTAATTTATTAATTTCTTAAAATTGTTTTGACATCACCCTAAAGTATATCAACTACATAACTAAATATGTATGTATATTTATACATACATACATATGTAGGAGTTGATGTTAAAAAATAATTTAATATTACAAATATTTCCATATTGTTGTCTATGATTTTATAATTTACAAAAACATAAAATTAATTAACTTTTTATACATTCAAATAACACTTGTAGTGAAAACAATAACAATAATAGAACTAAAAATATGCACAACAACAACAACTACAACATATTTTCGTTTAATAGTTATAATATAATTTAGAATGTTTTTTTAAATCGCATTGAAACAATTTTAATTATTCATGTGCAATAAATTCTATTGAGGTGGGCGTGATATTTACAATGTTACGTCAATTGCAAGTTAATTATTAATCACGTGGAAAGGCCATCAAAATCATTTGCTATACATACATAGCCTTTTTTAACAAATCAGTACACACAGATATGTAGATAGATAGGTAGATAGAAGGATAGATAGATAGATAGATAGATAGATAGATAGATAGATAGATAGATAGATAGATAGATAGATAGATAGATAGATAGATAGATAGATAGATAGATAGA
>NC_060954.1:54908473-54918056 GCF_022045245.1 Lucilia cuprina
ACTAGAACTGAACTAGAACTGAACTAGAACTGAACTAGAACTGAACTAGAACTGAACTAGAACTGAACTAGAACTGAACTAGAACTGAACTTGAACTGAACTAGAACCAGAACTGATCTATCTATCTATCTATCTATCTATCTATATATTTTTGAAAACATAACACCCTACTGTATTTATCTCTGTAGATTTACACACATTTACACATACATACATTCGATTGCTCATACATTCATATAAATTTACATAAAACAAAACAATTGTAACGCTATACTTACATTAATATTTATCTGAATAATATACTTCACCCTAAATGTATAGAACATATTTACATTGATCATATTTCCAGAATTCTAAATCGGACCTAAACTTAAAAAAGAAGTATTAAAATGTAAACGCATATAGAACTTTTTTGACAAATTGGCATTACATTAATACTGTATGCCTTAAGCTATACTAACTGAATTATTTTACTAACAAGCTGCTCCAAACCATATAATTTCTGAAAGTATTCGTAGTACCGTAATAATATGTTTACTCGAGATTATAATCTCATATTCATGTATATTTATTATACATTACATACAAAACGATAATATAAAACAATTAGGGACATATCTGAACTGAAGTTACCCTACTAAGAAATCAACCTTTACCTAAAGTTATAGAAAATTATTATAGGCAGATAACTTTAATAAAAATTACAATTGTATGGACCAACTTATATCACTGTAGTGAATGCATATATTTATACCAGTAAAAAAAACCATAAACAAAAACAAACAGTAAAACAAAAAAAGGGGAAAAAATTAAAAATTTCATTACAATATCTCTCACATTCAACCAAATTGCTATACCATTGTCCGACTATAGCTGGATATGAGCATATACTAGGTGTATATAACTGTAGTTGATGGTCTTAATTGAAATCGTGTTAAAACTTTGAAAGCTATTAAACCGCAAGGTAAACAATATAATTGAAAAATGTCCATTCCGCCATTGCAAAATATATATAGATGAATGTGCAAGGTAGGAAGGAAGTACATTCATATAAAGAGATTTCTAGAAATATTTAATAATGGAAGTTATTTTTTTTTTTTTTAATTTTAAAATGTTTTTTGTTAAAATCTTCTTTTATTTTGATAAAATTTTAATTTTATAAAAAAAAGTTTATGAAATTTTCTTTTTTAGAAAATTTTTGTTAAAAAGTTTTTTTTTAGAAAATTTTTGGTTAAAACTTTTTTGTATAGAAAATTCTAAATGAAAATGTTCTTTTTATTAACAATTTTCGGTTAAAATTTTCTTTAATTAAAAAAGTATTTTTTTAATATTTTGATAAAATTATAATTTTATAAAAAAAATGTTGATGAAATTTTCATTTTAGAAAATTTTTGGTAAAAAGTTTATTTTTAGAAATTTTTTCGTTAAAACTTTTTTGTATTTTTATCAAAAATTTTCTTTTTATTAAAAATTTTTGATTAAAATTTTCTTTTATAGAAAAACATACTTTCGGTAAAAGTTTCGTTGTATAGAAAATTCTCTTTTTATAGAAAATTTTCGTTTAAGATTTTCTTTTGATAGAAAATTTTTGGTTGAATTTTCTTTTTAAAGAAAATTTTCGGTTTAATTTTTTAAAGAAAATTTTTTGTTGAATATTTTTTTTTTGTAGAAAATTTTTCGTTTACATTTTCTTTCTATAGAAAATTTTCGGTTCACATTTTCTTTCTATAAAAAATTTTCGGTCAAAATGTTCGTTTATAGAAAATTTTCGGTTAAAATGTTCGTTTATAGAAAATTTTCGTTTAAAATGTCCTTTTATAGAATATTTTCGGTTAAATGTTCTTTTATAGAAAATTTCGGTTCAAATGTTATTTTATAGAAAATTTTCGGTTAAATGTTCTTTTATAGAAAATTTTCGGTTAAATGTTCTTTTATAGAAAATTTTCGGTTAAATGTTCTTTTATAGAAAATTTTCGGTTAAATGTTCTTTAATAGAAAATTTTCGGTTAAATGTTCTTTAATAGAAAATTTTCGGTTAAATGTTCTTTAATAGAAAATTTTCGGTTAAATTTTCTTTAATAGAAAATTTTCGGTTAAATTTTCTTTAATAGAAAATTTTCGGTTAAATTTTCTTTAATAGAAAATTTTCGGTTAAATTTTCTTTAATAGAAAATTTTCGGTTAAAATGTCCTTTTATAGAAAATTTCGGTTCAAATGTTATTTTATAGAAAATTTTCGGTTAAATGTTGTTCTATAGAAAATTTTCGGTTAAATGTTGTTCTATAGAAAATTTTCGGTTAAATGTTGTTCTATAGAAAATTTTCGGTTAAATGTTGTTCTATAGAAAATTTTCGGTTAAATATTCTTTAATAGAAAATTTTCGGTTAAATGTTCTTTAATAGAAAATTTTCGGTTAAATGTTCTTTAATAGAAAATTTTCGGTTAAATGTTCTTTAATAGAAAATTTTCAGTTAAATGTTCTTTAATAGAAAATTTTCAGTTAAAATGTCCTTATATAGAAAATTTTCGGTTCAAATGTTATTTTATAGAAAATTTTCGGTTAAATGTTCTTTAATAGAAAATTTCGGTTAAATGTTCTTTAATAGAAAATTTTCAGTTAAAATGTCCTTATATAGAAAATTTTCGGTTAAATGTTCTTTAATAGAAAATTTTCGGTTCACATTTTCTTTCTATAGAAAATTTTCGGTCAAAATGTTCGTTTATAGAAAATTTTCGGTTAAAATGTATTTTTATAGAAAATTTCGGTTCAAATGTTATTTTATAGAAAATTTTCGGTTAAATGTTGTTCTATAGAAAATTTTCGGTTAAATTATCTTTAATAGAAAATTTTCGGTTAAATGTTATTTTTTAGAAGCATTTTCGGTTAGAATTTTCTTTTTTAGAAAAGTTTTGGTTAAAATTCTTTTTATAGAAAATTTTCGGTTAAAATTTTCGTTTAAAAATTTTGGTTAAAATATTCGTTTGAAATTTTCGGTTAAAACAATATTTTGAAGAAAATGTTCGGTTAAAATTGTCTTTTTATAAGAAATTTTCAGTTAAAATTTTCTTTCTATAGAATATTTTCAGTTAAAATTTTCGGTAAAAATTTTCTGTCTATCGAAAATTTTATTTTTATAAAAAATTTTCGCCTGAATTTTCTTTTTTTAGAAAATTTTTGGTTAAATTTTCCCTTTTAGAAAATTTTTGGTTAAATTTTATTTTTTAGAGAATTTTCTTTTTATAACAAATTTTCGGTAAATTTTATTTTCATAAAAAATTTTCGGTTAAAATTTTATTTTCGTAAAAAATTTTCGATTAAAATTTTATTTTCTATAAAAAAAAAATTTATTTCAATTTTTCCTTTTATAGAAAACATATTTTGGTAATTGCCCATATCTGTGTACTTTTTCTCAATGATTCCGCATTTGTATTGTACAAACAATGATTTTCATGGAAATGTACAAACATTGGTAAAGATACACCTTTGTTTTTTTTTTTCAGTTAACATTAAAATTTGCTTAACATTTTCATTAAAGCATGTTTTGGCATTAATCCTTTCTACTTAAAAAATGTGAAATTTCGTGCATTATTTTAATTCTTAAAATTATTTAAATTTCAAATTTTCCAACATTTTTCCCATAACAAGTTTGTTTAGCTGTAATTAAGGAATTATAAACTTAAACATTTAAAAGCCAACATAAACTAAAACTCAATATGTTTTGTGCCTTAAGATTTGCCAAACTTATTTCTCCACAGTATCTTAAAATTACTACAACAGAGTTGTTGTTGTTGTTTTAAGGAAATTAGTAACTTGAAATTCAGTTGAATTCAATTTCCGCATGTGTTGACATTAAATACATATACGTACGTATGCACCATTGTACATACATACATACATACATACATACATACATACATACATACATACATACATACATACATACATACATACATACATACATACATACATACATACATACATACATACATACATACATACATACATACATACATACATACATATGTATGTACGATTGTGTTTATAACCAATATTCATTAGTACATAAATACATGTATGTACGTATGTATGTATGAATAGTAATTCAATTGCATACAAAAAATTGTGTGGCCTTAAGTCTTTACTCGTACGTGCTTAGTAGGATATTCTAAAGTTATTAACTGATTTTAAAGTTAACTACCACTACAGTGTACTACCTAGATGATATAGATGTATAAATTAAGTAATACTAATAATATTCAATAATAAGTGTAGGCTTTTTTTAATAAATTTTCTTTTTATAGAAAATTTTGGGTTAAAATTTTGTTTTTTTTTTTTAGGATTTTTTTAGAAAATTTTCTGTAAAAATGTTTTAATATTTTTGGTTAAAATTTTCATTTTTTTAGAATATTTTCGATTAAAATTTTTCTTTTTTAGCAGATTTTCTGTTAAATTTTCTTTATTTTTTATATATTATTTTATATTGCTAATAACTTAATTGACCCACTGTACAATAAAATATTATGCACCCTCTTTAATATTCATATAAGGAGTGAGATCGAAAAATTCTTAACATACATATATGTTTATAAAAAAGAAACCACTAAACTTACAGCTTTGTTGTTTTTTTATTTGATTCAAATTATTATTACAATTTAGTGATGAAATTTTGAATCCTTTTCGGAATCCCTTCCATTAACGTTTTTATAGTGCTTTCTGTCACTTTGCTCGAACATGTAGTCCATCTCCGTTTAAAATCTACCACACTTTTGGACACCTTTTTTGTACTCTTCAATTCTCTTTTAACAAGAGCCCAATATCTCTCCACTGGCTTTAGCTCCGGGCAGTTTGGAGGATTTGCCTCTCTTGGTACAAATACCACATTATTGTTCTTGTACCACTCAAGGGCTTGTTTACCATAGTGACAGGATGCCAAGTCAGGCCAAAAATAAGTGGACACATTATGAAGTCTTATGAATGGAAGCAGCCTTTTTTGTAAACATTCCTTGATGTAAATTTCGCTATTTATAGAGCTCGTTGTAACAAATGATTGGCTTCATTTGCCGCAACTGCATATTGCTTGCCATACCAAGAACATTCTGGGAAATTTTGTCTGCTTTTGGGTCCTAAACTTTTTTTCAACATTCCCTCGAGCATCAGCAACATAAAATTTTTGACCTGGAAGTTGCGAAAAATCTGCCAGAACATACGTTTCGTCATCCATTATGCAGCAAGAATATTTTTTTATAAAACTTGACTTCAATTTCCGTGCTCTGTTTTTGGCCTCTAAATTTTTAGCAGCGTTCCTGTCAGGAACTTTTTGAGCCTTGTATGTTTTTAAACCTGCATTAGCTTTAACTTTTCGTACCAAATAGTCCGAGCACTGAGCTAACCGAGCTGCTTTCCTACCGGATGTGTTGGGAGCTCTTTTGAAAATGCGTTCTATTTTTTTGGCTTTAGAAACATCAGAAGGAATGGTCCTTCTACCTGAACCAGGTTTTCTATCAACAGACCTTTGTATGCTTGGCCAACTTTTTGTAAGACCAAGTTGGGTTTAGTTGAAAATATTTAATAATTTCAGTACGCACTTTTTTCTGGTCACTCATTTTAATCAGATTAACAAAAAAATTAATATAATTGACATTACACATAATAACTGACATGTTTTTCAAAGGTAACTTGATCAAAAAAAAAAAAATCAAATAATACTTTGGTTGAAAAATGTAACGAAAAACGTGTGTTAAGAATTTTTCGATCTCACTCCTTATCTCTATATATGTTGTAAGTTTACAACTTGTATCCGTAAAGTATTAGTTAGAGGTAATACCTAAAGCACAAAAGGATGGTTCATTAATATATGAAACATCCAAAGCATACAAAACAAATAAATTTTTCTGATTTTCTTAAAATTATTCTCACAAAATTGATCTTGATTATATACAGACACATGTTTTTTCTGAAATTCTCAATAATTATTATAATTGGCTACAAGGAATTATATAGCCAATTGAGACCCCTCTTATCCATGCACATACACTCACCCCTATTCTGCATTTCGATTACGTTTACACATTCAATTACGCAACGATCGAAAAAAGGTATTCCAACAAAGAACTGAATCTTAAGAAAAAGAAGAAGCAATTCCATTTCGTTTCAATGCTTTACGAGTGTGTGTATTGTGCGTTACGATCGTACCTACGTTTTTGTAAGTTGTTGTTTATGTGGCGTAGAGTCGGATTGAAATGCAGAATACCGAAGTTGCCAAACGGAGAAAATTTCGATTCGAATTGAAATGTAGAATAGGGGCCACTATTTGAGAGTACTTATTACCACTATCTAATTTTCAATTCTGTATTTTGAGAAAATCTCTCTCTCTCTCTTACGATTAATAAATTTATTCATACTACTTGTAGTTTAAATTTGTCCGATTTTTTTTTTCAGATTATGTCATAGTAGTAAAGTTTAATGTTTTTAAATAACGTTAATATTAATGTTATTTTAATAATGTAAATATTTAAATTAACTTGTACATTACATATGTATATATAATATTAAATTGAAATTAACTAAAACGTAAGAAATTATTAAGACTAAACCGACTTATTATATAACCTACGAAAGATAGACTAGTTAACTGATTGGACTATAAACAAATCAATAGACTAGTAGTAAAGCTAGTTATAGTAAAAAGACTATCAATAGGCTAGCATAGATTAGTGAATAGAAAATTTACGAGGTTAGTCCATAGACTTGTCAAAAGTCTAGCTAATAGACTACTCAATAGGCTGGTCCATTAACTTATCAATAGGCAAGCTAATACACTAGCTTTAAGATAGTCCTTTAACTAATTTATAGAATAATCAATGAGCTACTCAATAGACTAGTCAATGAGGTGATCAACATACTAGTCAAAAGGCTGGTACATATGTCTATAGTCAGAGGGCTGGTCCATAGACTAATCATAGACTGGTCAATAGATTATTCAATAGACTAGCTCATAAATTAGTCCATAGACTAACCAATAGTAGTCTTATCGATAGCTATTTTATTGACTAGTCTATAGACTAATCAATAGCTAGTCATAGACAACGATGTACTAGTCAATAGATTAATCAAAAGGCTAATCAATAGTCTTGTTAGTAAACAAGTTAATAGGCTATTCCATAGACTAGTCAATAGGCTAATAGACTAGTCAATAGGTAATTCATAAACTTATAAATAGAATACTTAATAGACTAGTCAACAAGCTAATCACTAGACTACTCAATAGGCTAATCCATAGACTATTTTATAGACCAGTCAATAGGCTAGTCAATAGATTAGTTAAGAAACTAATCAAAAAACTAGTCAACAAGCTAATCAATAGACTAGTCAAGAGACTACTCAACTGGCTAGTCCATTAACTTATCAATAATATAATTAACAGACTATACAATAGGCTACCCAATAGATCAGTTAATAGACTTATCAATAGGCTGGTCCATAGACTAAGAAAAAGGCTAGTATATAGATTAGTCAATAAACAAGTCAATAGGCTAGTCTATAAACTAGTTAATAGGCTAGCATATAGGCTAGTCGATAGATTAGTCAATGGACAAGGCAAAAGGCTAGTTCTTAGATTAGTCAATTAGCTAATCTATAGATTAGTCAATAAGCTAGTCTATACAATAGTCAATAGGCTATTCAACTAGCTAGTCTATAAGATATTCAATAGGCTAGCCCATAGACTAGTCAATAGGCTAATCCATAGACTAATCCATATATTAGTCAATAGACTAGGCAAAAGACTAGTTCATAAATTAGTCAACTGGCTAGTCTATAGATTAGTCAATAAGCTGATCTATACAAGAGTCAATAGGCTAGTCTATAAACTAGTTAATAGGCCAGCCCTATAGACTAGTCTAATCAATAGACTAGGCAAAAGACTGGTTCATAGATTAGATAATTGCCTAGTCTACACAAAAGTCAATAGGCTCGTCCATAGACTAGTCACTAGGCTAGTCCATAGATAATTCAATACACCAGGCAAAAGGCTAGTTTATAGATTAGTCATTAAGCTAGCATATAGTATATTAGTCAATAGGCTAGACCATAGACTAAACAATAGACAAGTTTTTATACAAGTTAGAGAATATCAACAACATTACTCTCTAACACTAACACAACACTAGGGGTGAGTTAACCCTCAGTGTCCTTGACTTGTTTTGGCTTAGATTTCATAAATGTCCTTGTAACTTTTGAATATAACTGAAGAAGAGAAAAAAAACATACAAACAAACACTCATAAAGATGTGTGAATAACTATGTTAATATGTATGTATGTTTAGAAATGAATTAATTAAAATAAATCTGTTTGTAAATATATAGTTTCTATACTACATACTTACAACTACATACATACATACATACAATTATGGTGTAGGTAAGTCCTTTAGGGCATAACTAAGCAAAAGCAATTGTAAAATACAAAAACTATAATAATATACATATAATAGTACTAGGATTTCTTTAGTAAGTAGGTTAGAATTATTGCAGGAAAGCGTTAAATTATTAGTTTTATTTTTTCCTACAATTAAATAAAATATATGTAATTAAATTGTTGGTTTATATATTGACTACATACATATATTTTGCAATGTCACCAACAACCAGTTCATAGTATATTACTTTATATCTACAGAGGTGTATATTTTTATTTATATGTTTATTTATTTAATTATAATAATTATTTATAGTCACGTAGGGATTTCTCTTTGATAGTAAATCTGTATTCCAGCTTTAAGCAAATACATATAAATGCGACAAACAAATTTAACAAAAAAAAAATCATTAAAATAATACAAATAATCAAATTAACATTAATTAAAATTGTCATTGACTATTTGTTTTTAATATTATTCGTTTAATTATGCAAATGTATATTTTTAATTTTGTTCTTTTTTTTACCCATATTAACATCGAACGGAAAAACATTTAATTGTAATTTTTATGAAAGGTTTATTTAAATAAACATTGCAGATAAACTTACGTTTTTGTTTAAAAATTTTGTGATAATTAAATATTTAACTTGTTAGCGGAAACAATTGTAGTGTTACAAGTTAATTATATGAAATTAAGTTGCTGATGCATTTTGAAGTTTTATATCTCACGTCAAGCTGGGATTAAGAACTGCAGCTTTTTGGAATTTATTCGATATTTTATAAACTATTGGAGGTATGGTAATGAAATTTCACACAGTGAGAGCGATACAGTTGTTTGACTTTATTTGTTAGTCTATAGACTAGTTCCAAGTCGACAAGTCTAACGAATATTGTATCAACAAGTCTTTCTTAACCTAATCTATTAACTAGTATATATGCTAGTCTATTGACTAGTATATTGGTTAGTCTATGTATCAGTCTAATGATTAGTCTATGTACAACTCCATAGACTAGTCTATTGCCAAAAGCCTATCTATCTATCTATCTATCTATCTATCTATCTATCTATCTATCTATATATCTATCTTCTATCTATCTATCTATCTATCTATCTATCTATCTATCTATCTATCTATCTTCTATCTATCTATCTATCTATCTATCT
>NC_060954.1:54918156-54919590 GCF_022045245.1 Lucilia cuprina
GATAGATAGATAGATAGATAGATAGATAGATAGATAGATAAATAGATAGATAGATAGATAGATAGATAGATAGATAGATAGATAGATAGATAAATAGATAGATAGATATTTAAATATTATTAAGAATACATAAAAATGCTTAATTTATATTGTAATTTTTATTATCGTTTTAAATCTGCGATACAATTTAAAGTGTACATGTTATGCCCAACGGATGTTTTAAAAAGCACGTACATATGTATGTTTGTATGTGAATAAGTATTTCAAATGATATAGAAACTTTTCTAACTATTTTTATAATTGTTACAAACCTTAATTACATTTAAAAATTACTTATAGAAAATAACAATTTAAATGATATTTGCTGCATTGTTCTTTATTTCAATTTTATTTTGCCTGAAAACAAATTGTGACCAGAAATAAAATTAAAACACCAAAAATACAATTTTAAAATTACCATGGATAATTGTATAAATACACATTAGAGCAATGCAATAATGCAACAATAAAAACACAGTGGTCTAAATTGAAAAAAGGAAAAGGTATTAAGAAACTAGTATTTTAAAATAAGCCATTTTGTTAAATTTTATTAATTTAATAATAATTATTATAATATTAATAACATTACATTACAAAATTAATTTTTTTATCGAATTCTTTATAAACCCACAGTGCAGTGCATTATAAATAGACATTTGAGCTAAATATATGTGACAATTTGAAACTGTACAAAATAATGTTTGGTATTAGATAGATTTTCTTTTTTGGAAAATTTACCTTAATATACAAATACTGACATAAGTATTTCGTAAAAATTTACATTTATATTAATATATTAATAGTTATTTCTACATATACGATGATCTAATATATTCACCAAATACTGATAGTTTAGTTACATATGTATATGTAGAAATTTGGTATTAAATCTAATTACTTTTACTTTAATTAATTTCGAAAATTAAAAATTTCATGAAAATAGAGAGCAACCTAATTTTTACGTTTAGGTTGAATAAAACAACATAATATCCTAGAAACTTTGCAAACTATTTGAATAAAATAGAAAATTCTCGACATTAAACAATACATATATAATGAATTTATATACATACATACATACATACATACATATAGACTGTTTATCACTTACATACTCCTAATAATATATTCATTGTAATGCGTGGAAATTTTAAAAACAATTTTTAATTTGCATAAAAATTTTTGTAACACGCATAGTAATGCAACGAAAACATTTTTAAAAATTCAGCGACTAATAGGGAAACTATTAATATCTTTTATCTTTAGGAAGTGGAAAAAGATATATAAATAGATAGATAGATATATAGATAGATAGATAGATAGATAGATAGATAGATAGATAGATAGATAGATAGATAGATAGATGGATAGATAGATAGATAGATAGATAGATAG
>NC_060954.1:54919690-54991769 GCF_022045245.1 Lucilia cuprina
CTATCTATCTATCTATCTATCTATCTATCTATTTATCTATCTATCTATCTATCTATCTATCTATCTATTTATCTATCTATCTATGTATCTATCTTTCTATCTATCTATCTATCTATCTATCTATCTATCTATCTTTCTATCTATCTATCTAACTATCTTAAAGTTTTACTAAATATACTTTTAAACCTCACTTATTTTTTTGGGGCAGTCCACCAGCAATAAATACTTTGAATATTTTATTCTAACATAAAATTTTTCAAATATACTTTGTTATTTACATTAAGGCCGTAAATAAATAAATAAATCCTAAAAAAAAAACATTAAAATACACGTAACTCCTTTCAAATGCCACACGTACGAGTGTATATTTGTGAATATTTGGTGGAAAAAACAACAAACGGGTTGCAAAAACATATATTTAAATTGATTTATGCAATCATTAATTTCATTTAAGGTTATAGTTTTTTTCATACGCGAAAAATCATAAATTAAACAAATGCATATAGAAAAAGATTAAATAAAACAATTTTTTTTTTATATTTTAGTGAAAAAAGTTTTCAATTAAAACTAAAATTCAATGATGTTGTTGTTTTTTGTTATTTTCTTTTAACTACTGTTCAATAAAAACTAAATATGTTTTTTTTTTTTTTTGTCTAAATGTCATCAATTTTCACACATGATTTATTTATGAAATTCAGCGCTTTTTGTTTACCATGGCGACTATTTAATAATAATATTTGACAGATAGAGAATTTATTTTAAAGCTGTTTAGAACTAATAACTAAATTTATTTTTATTTTGAATTCAGGCTCTTGGAAAGTAAATGTTATGTAAATTAAATGATTAAAGAAAAAATATCTACTCGAAAAAAAAACTTAAATAAAAAAAATACATTGGACATTGGAGTCAGGTAGTGGCTATGCTCACTTACACACTACTACAAAAATAAGCAGTTGCATACATTAACAAAACCGCTGGTTATTTCCTGTGCGCCAAGTAATGGCCTCCAAACAAAACGAGAGTATTTTAGTTGGCTAATTTGCATACTTAATTTGATGTACGATATATATCAAAGGTAGTGTATTAGATCTAAGTTCAGATGTCTTTGACTAGTAGATATTAGTATTATCTACGAAGGAGCATTTTTGATTGGAGGTAAGTGATATTTCGGTCATAAAAATTTTAAAAAAGATAAAATGGAACTATATTAAACCACTGCATTAAAGGTAGTCAAGTAAACTAATCCTATTTATCACCACTCATAGCTACCTATGTTTTTATTTATTTATTTATTTATCTATCTATCTATCTATCTATCTATCTATCTATCTATCTATCTATCTATCTATCTATCTATCTATCTACCTATCTATATCTATCTATCTATCTATCTATCTATCTATCTATCTATCTATCTATCTATCTATCTACCTATCTATCTATCTTTCTATCTATCTATCTATCTACCTACCTACCTACCTATCTATCTATCTATCTATCTATCTATCTATCTATCTACCTATCTATTTATCTATCTATCTATCTATCTATCTATCTATCTATCTATCTATCTTTCTATCTATCTATCTTTCTATCTATCTATCTATCTATCTATCTATCTATCTATCTATCTATCTACCTACCTATCTATCTATTTATCTATCTAAATATCTATCTATCTACCTACCTACCTATTTATCTATCTATCTATCTATCTATCTATCTATCTATCTATCTATCTATCGATCTACCTATCTGTCTGACTATCTATCTATCGATCTATCTTTCTATCTATCGATCTATCTATCTATCTATCTATCTACCTACCTATCTATCTATTTATCTATCTAAATATCTATCTATCTACCTACCTACCTATTTATCTATCTATCTATCTATCTATCTATCTATCTATCTATCTATCTATATATCTATCTATCTATCTATCTATCTATCTATCTATCTATCTATCTATCTATCTATCTATCTATCTATCTGACTATCTATCTATCTATCTATCTATCTACCTATCTATTTATCTATCTAAATATCTATCTATCTACCTACCTATTTATCTATTTATCTATCTACCTACCTATCTATCTATCTATCTATCTATCTATCTATCTATCTATCTATCTATCTATCTATCTATCTATCTATCTATATATCTAAATATCTATCTATATACCTATCTATCTATCTATCTATCTATCTATCTATCTATCTATCTATCTATCTATCTATCTATCTATCTATCTATCTACCTACAAATATTTGGATATAATTACATCACATTTTCAACTCTGATAAAACCACCCTTAAGGACACCAAAAAAGCTTTTTCAAGTAACAAAAAATGATTATAGTATCTTTAACATTTATACCGAAAACACAAACATTTAAGGACAATATATTGTATGAATTTTATATCATAAACTGTCCGAAAGTTATCCTATAACGTGGGAATGTTATTATTTAGATTTATAGCAGAAAAAGCTTTAATTTTATAAACTAGAAGAGATTTATAAGGCGAAAATTTATAAAATGTTGGAACGAAAAAGGTATGTAGTCATTAATAAATTACACCAAAATAATTCCAAAATATAAATACTACTGTTATATTGTAGTTTTATAGAAACTCCAAATAAAGAAGTGGGCATTTTTGAGAGAAATGGTAAATGAAATATGTTATATATTCGTTAAAATTTTTAAAATCGGTTCTTATAGGAAATAGGGAAATAAACAGCAACTTCCTTAAATAACAAACCAAATAGGAAAACATCAACACTTTAAGTCTACTTTGATAAAAATTTAATTTATTTAATATACTTATAGAAGAATGTAACAAATTTGTAACAAAGTAATAAATTTTATACAAATAATGTAAAAATTAGTAAATAAAAACCATTTTTTTGTAAAAAACAATAAATCCCCTATACATAATTTAATTTTCTAACAAAAATTAAAACTTTAGACTTGTTCGGCTATTAATTTTTACTACAAACTTTATATGCTTATTGTATCATAAAACAAATATCTTTAGCACCTTCCTGTTAGTTAATAAACATTTTGATTATCATACACCAGCTACTTTCAACATTTCATCGATTTGAACAATTTTCTCTCTAGGTTTACCCACCAATTGTCCCCTTTTAGTTTCTTCTTGATCAATTTTTTGCCAACCTTGCCAGTTAACTACAGCATGAGTTTTCAATAACTCCTTTAAGCCCATTTTCTGATCATCTGTATTAATATTTTTACTTAAAACATCATCACATATAGTTTTAGCTACAGCAAAAGCTCCATTCATTGTAGTCAAGATAACGCCTGTGGGACCAGTGCCCAACCACCCAGCCACATATAAAGCATTATCTATAGTTGTATCCTCTGGGGATTTTAAAACTCTACCCTGTTGGTTAAAAACTTTTCCTGTTTTAGCATCAAAACATATAGCGCTATCGGCACAGGAAGATTTATATCCAATACTTCTAAGAACTAATTCTGCAGGTAATGATTCTTCTTGTTCGGTGGCTATAGCTTGATCATCTTGCATACGATTGACATTGAATATAAGTTGATTGTTGTCTAATGATTTAGGTGATCTCATGAAAATGGGTAAAAATTGTCTTTTATGTTGTGGACTTGGTGGTTGTTCTTTTAAGCTTTTAAGCATTAACTCTGTTAAACGTTTACGAGGTCTAGCTAGTTTGTCAACTACTTCTGCTACGCCTTCAAAGTCTTGTTGTCTCCATCGTGTGCTAACATTTGGCAGTTTTAACATTTCCCTTAGTTCTTTAATGGTAAAAGCCACCTGTAAAGGTCCTCTACGACCAACTAAATATACTTGTTCTACTTTACTGCTGGCTAAAGTGTCCAAGGCGTAGGAGGTTATATCGGTTTTCTGAAATGAAATAATAATCTTTACTAGAGATGTGACTATAATCCTAACAGTAATTAAATTTACCTTTAAATCATCAATTGGGCTCAAAAGCATTCTTGCAACATCAACTGCTACATTGCCTTGACCAACTATTGTCACAGATTTGCCATTTAAATTTGGATTTAGATTCTCAGCACCCGGTAAACCATTATACCAAGCAACAAAATTTCTAGCCGACAATACATTTGATTCGTTTTCATTCGCTATACCCAATTCACGATCTTGATCGGCACCATAGGTCAAAAGGACTGCATGATAGTTATCCCGTAATTGCTGTAAACTAACATCTTTACCCAATGTAACATTACCATAGAAATTAAAGCGAGAATTATCAGCAGTTTTTGTAAAAGTGTTAATGACATTTTTCACCTCCGGATGGTCAGGGGCAACGCCGAAACTAAAAGAAAAAACAACAACTATTAACAAATATAGTAAAATATTTAAAACTAAAATTGATAAACTAATTGTTCAAGTCATTAAGATAAGAAGAAAGTATTGTAACACAAACCAACTCAACAATGATGAAATTTTTCTATATAAATATGAAATACTTGTAAATTGTATAATAAGTTGTAATAAAAATTAAGTTTTAACTAAAAAAAATGTTTAAATTAAAACTACTTCCGGCTTTCTTGTTAATAATCTTGAGTTTATGTTTAGCTACTGTAAAGGCAACGTGGAGTTTGACCAGTATAGGAAGTAATTATTTTAAAAACTAATTAAATTTTATAGAATTGAACTTTAAATTCTTTTATTTAAGCTTATTTTCAAAATATATTCCGTGCCATATTTGATCCTATATTCAATTCCTTTACCATCAGTCCTTCGACATCTGTCGATACGACTGCAAACGGTTCATCATAATTACACTTACCGCACTAAACCAAAGGGTACTGGCAATTTTTCTATTACATCTACTTTAGAATCTTGCAGGGTTTTTAGTATATATTGAGCTGCATAGAAACCTGCTGGTCCGGCTCCTACAATACAAATCCTTGGTCCAGTTGAGCCACTTGTTGAATAGCGATGTTTTAAGTTAAATCTAAGTTTTGTTATTAAACTATAGTTTTGTTGTGTTAGGTTTTTATTTAAAAGTCTTTGTAGCATTTTAGTTTAAATTTAGTATGTAGTTAATTTATTATAATTTATGTTTATGCAAATTAAATGTAAACAATAAAATAAGTGAAATTTTAAATTTTCGTTGTTGCTGTAAATTTTTATAATCAGCTGTTTTAGGGTAAAAACGGAGGAGAAAAGAACAGAGTTGTTGTTGTTGTTTAAGCGATTTAATACAGCAGTGATGCCAAGTTTTAAATAACAATTGAAGTTTGACAACCGAACTGGAACCAAAAACAAAAATATAATTTCGAATTATGCAAAATTATATATCCGCGATGCATATATCTGTAAATATGAAAAAATGTAAACGCTAAAATCTTGAACCTGAAGATTATATAATTAATAACAGAAATCACAAATGTTTTTTATATAATAAAATAATAATGAAAAATTTAATTATTGCATAATATACATGCAATATATATGCAATTAATCCATTTGTCATAAGACTGGAGGTCCAAACCAAGCGTTCTTCGCTTTCTCGAATTATATGCGTCTGTTAAAAAAGTAGAATCAATGTATTTGTATGCTAAAAGTACAAAAATGTATATTAGAATGTTTAAAGTAGATCCAATTTCAAAAGGTGGAAGTACACAACACGCGTTTTACGCGGCAATGCGTTATAGACTTCTGTCAAGAAAAGTTGAAATTAGGGTTCTATAAATCGACTTTCGAACAATCGACTTTTTGTCGAAGTCGACTATTTTGTTCAAAAAAAGTCGAATATTATCTGTGAAAAAAGTCGGAAAGTCGAAAATAGTCAAACATTCAAAAATTGTTGAAAATCGGAAAAAGTCGAAAAAAGTCAAAAACAGTTAAAAATTGTTGAAAATCTAAAAAAAGTAGGAAAAAGTCGAAAATCGTCGACAAGTCTGATATGGTCGAAAACAATCAAAAAGTCTGCAATTGTCGAAAAGTCAAAAAAAAAAATCGAAAAAAGTCAAAAAGTTAGAAAAAGTCGAAAATAGTAAAAAAAAGTCGTCTATTTACAAAAATACTAAAAGTGTAAAAGTCGACTTTTAACTAACTGAAAAATGTCGAAAAATTGACTTTTTGCATAAAATGCAAAAGTCGACTATATATTGATTTTTTAAACATTCATTTCCAAAGTTTTTTCACAGTAAATCAAATCTTGTAAAATCGATAATGTGTTTACCAAGGGCTTAAATTTAAAGAAAAACCTAAAATATGGTTTAGATGAGATAAACGATTAGTTGAAAAACGATTTATAACTGAAAAAACAAAATAACTTTACTCTCTTTAGAAAAAGTAAAAATTATTGATAATATTTGAATGGCCACAATTTTTTTCAAAAGTGGATTTTTGATACAAAAACCTATAATTTAAAATATATATATTTAAAACATTTTAACTGCGCAATATACTTTTAGCGAGTTTTTTTAAAGCAAATGTTATCAATACTGCTTAACATATTTTGTTCGTTTACCAACACTATTTTTATATGTATAATAAACGCCGTGTTTTCCTTATTATTAATTGACTTTGAAGTCTTGCATTAAAAACAGTGAAAATTTATTGTAGATTGTGAATAATAATATTTTTTAATAAATTCACCTGTTGAAAAAAACAAAACAAGAAATAAACTATTTAAAAAAACGGTATTTATATTTTTTATATGTAAAATACAAATACTTGTTTTATATACTTATATAACTATAAAAAGAAAAAAATCAATAATTATCTATCTTTTTACCTAAAAAAATATAAAAACCAACACATCATCACAACTTGCAAAAAATTAATCCCTAATTGAATACAATGGAACAGACATCATTACAACAGCAGCATCTAGTACAGGCACAACAACAACAGTCAAGGAGTAATATAATAAAATCAACTATGGTAACTGAAGATCTTTATGTAAATGCAAATAATATCAAACTTTTTTTACTTTTTTTGAAAATTGTTCAACATATAAAAGCAATCAAATATATTAATAATTTGTATTTGTTTTTTTGGAATTTTTTTAGGCCCCTCTATCGCCCTGTCCCATTCCAGATATAAGCGACGATGAGTTGGTTTCTATTTCTGTGCGTGATTTAAATCGCACTTTAAAAATGCGTGGTCTGAACCGCGAAGAGATTGTACGTATGAAGCAACGTAGACGTACTTTAAAAAATCGTGGCTATGCTGCCAGTTGCCGTATTAAACGTATCGAACAGAAAGATGTTCTAGAAACAGAAAAGTCGCATGAATGGACAGAACTGGAACAAATGCATGAAGATAATGAACAGTGTGCTAGAGAAATTGAAACGTGGAAAAAGAAATATGCTGCCCTTTTGCAATTTGCTGCCCATAATGATATTCCTATACCACCGGAATTGGAAACTTGTTAATAATATGAGGGAGAGCAACATTTTTCTTTTGCAATTTACTGAGTACAAGTTTTTTTTTTAATTATTTTTTTTATAAAATTTAACTACTATTTAGATATAAGTTTAGACAAATTAAGATTTTATGTTTAACAAATATATACATAATTATTTTTAGTAAAAAATATGTATATAAAATGTGTTTTTTATTCAATTTTCTTTAAATCAATTCAGAAAAATATATACTATTTTAAAATTGGATTCTGCTTGGATTCAAGCTACAATTTCTGGTTGAGAAATAATAAGAATCATCATCGTTTATCAATTAATATCTATTAACCTAAAGCTACTTTAATTTGTTTAAATATTTCTTAATTTATATTAAGCTGCGTCTTCAAATCGTTTATATCCTTAAACAATTCCTTTGATTCATTAGAGTTTTCATTTGCCTCTTCGATACACTTTAATCTTAACGCTTTCATTTGTTCATCAACAGTTTTATTCAAGTTTTGTGTGTGAAGCCTAGAAATTTGCAAAAATTGTAATAAAAAACACATTTTATTTAATTTAAAAGTTTTACACATCATACTTCATTTCTTCTTCCATTGGCTCCAACATATTAATAACATCTCTTATTTGTATAAAGTCCTGAGCACGATTATTTAGCGTTGTTTTAAATAATTCCTCTTCCTTTTGCAACTTCTCTAGACAGCAAACTGTTTTTTGCCTCAAATCATTTATAGCTGCTTCAACTTCATGATAAGGCTAAATAATTAAAAAAAAACAGTTATTTTAAAAGTCCATAAAACTTACTAAACTTACTTTTAATGCTATCACATCTCTAGTAATCATTTCATAGAAACGTTGATGTAGTTTCTTATTTTCCTCCTCGACTTTAACATTTATTGTTTCGTTGCATTTTTTAACTTGTCCAGATTTAGTTTTTAAAATGTCCATACCTCCTTCTAGCTGACAATGTACATTATTCAGCATAACATCAATGGCTGTCATGGAAGTGTCTAGATCGTTGCTGATTGCTTGCTCAGTATTGGCCTTTAAATTATTATTTATTTGCTGCTTACTTAGTAATTGAGATTTAAGTGAATTATGTCTAGTCGACTGTAATAAAAGAAGAATATAGAACTTAGTCTAAAAAACCAATATTCTCGCCCAAACTTTGGACTATAGTCTTGTTTATAGTCTGGACAATAGCCTCGTCTATATTCTGGACTATAATCTCGTCTAAAGTCCGGATTGTAATCTCGTTTATAGTCTATATTATAGCCTCGTTTATAGTCTGGACTATTGTCTCTTCCATGATCTGCACCAAAGACTTGTCTATAGTCTGGACTATTCTCTCTTCTTCTCATAGTCTGGGCAAGATTCTCATCTATACTCGACTATAGTCTGGGCTATTTCCTCTTATATTGTATTGACTATGGTCTTTTCTATAGTATGTACAATAGTATCTAAAATAGTCTGTACTATACTCTCTTCTATAGCCTGGACTATAGTCTCATCTCTATCGTATTTTCTATAGTCTGGACTATATTCTGGACAATAGTATTTTCTACAGTTCGGAGTAAATACTCGTTTTGTATGTTCTGGAGTATAGTCTCGCCTCGTATAATCTCATCTAAAGCATTGACTCTAGAGTCCAAACCATATAGTCACGCCTATGGTCAACTTTTCAATTAATTCTATGCAAGATTATGAGATTAGTGAAATGAATGAAATACAATGTCATTTTAAACACAGTTAACACTCCTTCATTTGACAATACAACGATTAACGTTGTGAAATAAAGTAGACCGGTTGAATAGGAATCTTATGGACAAATATTGGTTGTTCCTCTGCAATATGCTTATACAAGAAAATGTAACTTATCCCTTGGTATTACTTAAATTATCATGAACTTAAAACAATTTCTTTTTCATAAAAACATACCATTTCTTCAAGATATTTCTTCAAAACATCTTTAAATTCAGATTTTTCACAATTTTTTACCAAATCCATATTGTTTTTTTAATTATTTGCCAAATTAAACGTTTTCCTTAAAACATGTAAAACTAACGGTAAATAACAAAAAAAATACTAACTTTTCAACAATAACAGAGTTGTTCTCATAACATTATTTGACATTTAATAGCAACACTGTTATTTTGTCAGTGCTACCAACATTGACAGCATGAAAAACAAAAATTGTCTTTAGAAATTCTGCCTGTCATTTAGGAGTTTGCAAAATAATTTTTACATTGAAAGTATCTTTTGCGTGATTTTTGCACAAACAAATTCCGGTTAATTAAAAGTTTATACATATAAAGATTTTTATAAACGGAAACGAATTTGTTAATAAGTTATTTGTGAAATATTTAAGAAATTTAACAAAATGCCTTCATCTGAAGTTTTGGTAAACAAAGTCATTGTACATCCACTTGTATTGTTGTCCGTGGTGGATCATTTTAATCGTATGGGCAAGATTGGAAATCAAAAGCGTGTAGTGGGTGTTCTATTGGGTTGCTGGCGGTCAAAGGGTGTTCTAGATATATCCAACAGTTTTGCTGGTAAGTCTTTATTAATTGGTTAACATTATTTTTATTTTAAAACTTTTTCGTTTTTTTTCTTTATAGTGCCTTTCGATGAGGATGACAAAGATAAATCTGTTTGGTTTTTGGATCATGATTATTTGGAGAATATGTATGGCATGTTTAAAAAAGTCAATGCCAAAGAACGTGTTGTGGGCTGGTACCACACTGGTCCCAAACTTCACCAAAATGATATTGCTATCAATGAACTGATAAGACGCTATTGTCCCAATTCTGTTTTAGTTATTATTGATGCCAAACCTAAAGATTTAGGTTTACCTACAGAAGCTTACATAGCCGTTGAAGAAGTTCATGATGATGGTTCTCCCACCAGCAAAACATTTGAACATGTACCCAGCGAAATTGGAGCAGAAGAGGCGGAGGAAGTGGGTGTAGAGCATTTGTTACGTGACATTAAAGATACCACTGTCGGTAGTTTATCACAAAAGATTACCAATCAATTAATGGGACTGCGCGGTCTTAAGGCTCAGTTGGATGATATAAAGAATTATTTGCAACGTGTTGGTGATGGCAAGATGCCCATTAATTATCAAATTGTCTATCAACTACAGGATATTTTCAATCTATTGCCCGACATTACAAACGATCAATTTACCGAGACTATGTATGTGAAAACAAATGATCAAATGTTAGTGGTCTATTTAGCCTCCATGGTACGTTCTATCATCGCCCTACACAATCTCATCAACAATAAATTGGCTAATCGTGATGCTGAAGAGGGCAAAGATAAGAAGTCCGATGATAAAACGAAAGAAAGCAAAGAAAAAGAAAACAAGGATACCAAGGACAAAAAGGCCGGTTCTGATACAGAAAAGACCGACAAGAGTAAGGATGATACAAATACCAAGAGCAGTAAGAAATAGGAGAGAAGAAAAAAGAAAAAGAAGCCTAGACGTAAAAAGAAACGTGACTGAGTAACGACTTTCATCATTTGCTAATTTATACTACAAATAAAAAAACAAAACAAACTCCCAGGCTCTTTATTCGTCAAATACACATTTCAAATGCAAGCAAAAGAAAAAAAAATATTAAAATATTCAAAAATTACCATTATTTCTTTAAGAAAATACATACATATTTAAAGGAAAGCGAAAAACAAGAAACCCAAAAACAATCTTATTGAAAATAGTCTTCCGTGCATCGGAACTATTACTATTTTCTCACCCGTAGTCTTTATAAAAAAAAACAAAATGCCTATTCTACTAATAATAAAAATGTTTGAAAACAAAAAGTATTTGCTTTAAAGTTTAAACTTGAAATTTTTTTGCTTTTCAGCGCTCGTTATTAGGTGGCATTTTGATTTTGTAAACAGCCATTTAATGAAAATAAAACAAAGGTATACGTTTGTTGAAAATTATGATCAAGATGATGATATTGAAAGTGTTTTCTTATTTTCGATTGGCAACGTAAGTTAAATATACTTTTGTGTGGAGTGTATTCTTTGTTTTAAATTAGGGTGTTCCGTTGCTAAACAGAAATATTTGTGAAATGTTTTAAATCAGTTTGTGGCGGAAACTTGATTTTGTGTGTGAAAGAAAAAGATGGTTGATATTTCTTTCTCTTGCATACAAAAATCTAAAGTTTCTCAAAAAAAAATCTAAGACCTGGTTCACACGAGGAAACTTTTTTTGGGAAACTTTTGATTTTTGTGTGTGACAGAAAGGGAAAGAAATATCAATAATTTCTCTCTCCTACACACAAAATCAAAAGTTTCCTAGTGTGGACCGGGTCTATGTAGAGTTTGTTTCTTAACAAAAAAGAAAATTTATAAAATTAAATGATTCTACCACCTCTTCATAATATGTTAGAGAAAATTCGTTTATAGTCTAGTTCAGAAAAACATTATGAAAATTCTACATTAAGTTGATCTAACATTGTACAGAAAGAATCCTACCACCACTTTCTGATATTTTAGTTAAAATTTATTAATTGTGTACTCTATCGTTTGGTTTATACTCTAGTCCAGGTGCGGATCCAAGGGGTGGGGAAAAGGGACATTTCTCCCCCCAAAACCAAAAATTTTTCATACAAAATATAAAAATTAGTAAAAAAAAGACTAGACTATAGACTACACTATAGACTAGACTATAGCCTAGTCTATAGCCTAGTCTATAGTCTAGTCTATAGTCTAGTCTATAGTCTAGTCTATAGTCTATAGTCTAATCTATAGTCTAGTCTATAGTCTAGTCTATAGTCTAGTCTATAGTCTAGTCTATAGTCTAGTCTATAGTCTAGTCTATAGTCTAGTCTATAGTCTAGTCTATAGTCTAGTCTATAGTCTAGTCTATAGTCTAGTCTAAAGTCTAGTCTATAGTCTATTCTATAGTCTAGTCTAAAGTCTAGTCTATAGTCTATTCTATAGTCTATTCTATAGTCTAGTCTATAGTCTAGTCTATAGTCTAGTCTATAGTCTAGTCTATAGTCTAGTCTATAGTCTAGTCTATAGTCTAGTCTATAGTCTAGTCTATAGTGTAGTCTATAGTGTAGTCTATAGTGTAGTCTATAGTCTAGTCTATAGCCTAGTCTAGTCTATAGCCTAGTCTAGTCTATAGTCTAGTCTATAGTCTAGTCTAGTCTATAGTCTAGTCTATAGTCTAGTCTAGTCTATAGTCTAGTCTATAGTCTAGTCTATAGTCTAGTCTATAGTCTAGTCTATAGTCTAGTCTATAGTCTAGTCTATAGTCTAGTCTACTATAGTCTAGTCTATAGTCTAGTCTATAGTCTAGTCTAGTCTATAGTCTAGTCTATAGTCTAGTCTATAGTCTAGTCTATAGTCTAGTCTATAGTCTAGTCTATAGTCTAGTCTATAGTCTAGTCTATAGTCTAGTCTATAGTCGAGTCTATAGTCTAGTCTATAGTCTAGTCTATAGTCTAGTCTATAGTCTAGTCTATAGTCTAGTCTATAATCTAGTCTATAGTCTAGTCTATAGTCTAGTCTATAGTCTAGTCTATAGTCTAGTCTATAGTCTAGTCTATAGTCTAGTCTATAGTCTAGTCTATAATCTAGTCTATAGTCTAGTCTATAGTCTAGTCTATAGTCTAGTCTATAGTCTAGACTATAGTCTAGTCTATAGTCTAGTCTATAGTCTAGTCTATAGTCTAGTCTATAGTGTAGTTTATACTCTAGTTTATACTCTAGTCTATACTATAGTCTATAGTTTAGTTTTTAATCTAGTCCATAATATAGCCTATAGTATATCCGATTGTCTAGTTTTTAGCTTAGCCCATATCTTATTGTCTAGTCTAAACTCTGTACTATAGTCTAGCTTGTAGTTTATTTTGTAGTCCAGTCTATAGTTCATTCTGTAGTCTTTTGGTATTTTAAACCAAAAAAGTACTAAAAAGTACTATTTTTGCTCGTATATCATTGGATCCTCATTTAAAACCATCTATGAAGAATTAACCAGATTTAAAATGTTGTCCTTATCCAAACATTAGTTAATTTTTTAGTCTAGAAAAAGAGTTGTTCAATAAATATTATTGGAGAGAAAAAAACAATAATTCTTCTCACACTAAAGAAAATGCAATCAAGCATAAAAAATAATTAAAAAGTTATGATTCATAAGTTTCAAAATTTTAAATATGTTTTTTTAAACATTTTTTAAGGTTTGACTTATTGTTGATGATATTTTGACATAATTGTGCTTAATTATAGCTATTAAAAGTACAAGCCTTATTTTTTTTCTTTGAAACATAAGAATAAAGTTCAAAACATTTGTAAATCATTTACAATTTGTATATTAAAGACAATTTTTAAATTTAAAATATTAAAAATTTCTTAATTTCACACGCCTTGATTTTATTTGGAAATTTTTACGGTAGAGCATATAATCACCATATGTTTTGAATAAAGTATTGACTGTCAAGTTAGATTTTCTGAAATGATTATTTGAATTAATAAGATATTTTGTGAAATTTAGTTGCGATATATTTAAGAGTTCATGTGAAACATATGATTATGGGTCTTAGCTTTATTTAGGACCTCAAACTTAAACTGATTTCAATTCAATTTTAATTATTCATTAATTAACTTATAGTAAAGCCAACGAAATTAATGAAATAATCCAAAAAAAAAATTCCTTATCACTCCGGTTATTGAACGTAAATGAATATTGATCACCAAAGAAAGTCCAAAATCTGAACTTGTAATTTATATAATTCTTCTACATATGTATGTATGTGTAAGTATATTAAATATATAATTTATATTTTCACACTTTTTTTTCAATAATAAATCAAATCTATATAAAAAATAAAAAAATATAATTTGAGCTGTTGACTGAAACGATGTTGCTCTTCCCATTTTCTTTCCGAAATTTAATTAATCTTAAACATCTGTTGTTATTTAAAATAAATAAATATGTATTGTTGTAGTATTTTCAAATATCAATGGATTTCGAAAATGCCAAGAGACATAACACACACTAATAATATTCAAAACACCCGACACAAGCAGCAACAAACAAACAAATAGATTAAAAGTGATTTGCATGCCGGCAAAGACGATTTGACGACTACTGACACAAGTTCCAAGCAGCTTCTACATTTTAATTTATTAGTTATAGTGGAGACATAGACATTTTTTTTTACACATAAAATTACTAACAACCATTTCCATTGGGCGGCACTACAACAAAGTGTTTCAATATAAAATGTCATTTTAAAATTGTCTCCGATTTACTATAATTATTGATTTATTTAATAATCCCTTAATTTTGATCAGCATTAAGTCAAAACTGTCAAATAATTTTTAGAACCAAACTAAATTTACCACTCTTTCAACACCCTGTTGCTGTTAAGAATTTTGGAAGAAAAATTCTTTTGGAAAATTAACAAAGAAATCACAAAGAGGGGAAAACATTACAAAAATGCATTCCAGCGAAAGTAATGGTTAATTATGTTCTACACAGCTGCAATTTTAAAATATAAAATTAATATATACCATCACCCTTCGTGCCCCACAATATTTTACATTCAAATGTATGTGTGTTCCGATTCAAGTGCTTTCTTTTATATACATACGATATATGAAATGTCTTTTCTTGATCTTTTGATGTGTTCTGTAAAATGTCTAACCATAAAAGGTGTAAAAAATATGCTTTGTGGTTTTCTTAGGAAATATGTCTATTTTTAATTTCACTAGTATAAGATTTATTATTTCTCTGGATAAAAATTAAAAAGAACTTGTTAGATCATTAATCATCATAGCTGGCGAGGAAATGTAAGGGTATGCGGTAAGGAGTATCACTAGACTCTAGAACTTTATTTTGTCCTTTCAATTAACTATACTATCGTTCAAAATATATTTGAATATAGATCAGACCATAGAATAGACTATAGTCTTGGCTATAGACTAGACTATGGACTAGACTGTAGACTAGACTATAGACTTTACTATAGACTCTACTATAGACTAGACTATAGACTAGACTATAGACTAGACTATAAACTAGACTATAGACTAGACTATAGACTAGACTTTAGACTAGACTATAGACTAGACTATAGACTAGACTATAGACTAGACTATAGACTAGACTATAGACTAGACTATAGACTAGACTATAGACTAGACTATAAACTAGTCTATAGACTAGATTATATACTAGACTATAGACTATAGTGTATGTATGTACTTAATGTAAGTTTTATTACAAGACCTAAAACTCCAAGAATATTGTCCCATTATTATTCTCACTGCGAAAATTAATGGAATTTTTATGAAAACATTTCATTTTGTAGCAAGAGTAATTCTTTAAAAGTTTTCTTTTAAGTGTCAGTAATTAAAATTAAAAGCCTGGTGGCATTTTGTTAAATCTTTTACGATCACTTAAAAATTAATTTAAAAACGTTAACACAATGTGTTTTTTCAAAAATTACGCACCGTGACGTATAATTTTATGCACGTGCTATATAAATATTCGATGAAATTCTTGCCAAAATATTCGAGAGAACGCAAGAAAATTATCACTTATCAAGAGATAAAAGATCTTAAAATAAGTTGTTCTTTGTCCTTGGCGCCATCTATTAAATTAATATTGACATTGTTAAAAATACATTTCTAAGAAGTATGTCACAATTTTCACCTTAACACCCTTTGATCATTTTGTAGGAGGAATGATTTAAATATTTTACGGTCTGCGGACATGACAATCAAATGACAACGGCACATTTATTAAAAGGGCTTTAAAATTTAATGAACAAATAGCAGACACTAACAAATACATAGGCCTATAGAAATCATTCTCATTGCTCTCTTTCATCATTAACAAATGATCATTAACTCTAATTATATAGCGGTTCCTATACAAAATACCGTTATATGTGGAAATAAGAGAGCTTTTTGTTCCCGTTGTATTTTCACTCTCTATTAAATGTGTGTTTTAAGTGTTTTTCTTGTGATTTCATAAACATTTCCAATTCATTTAACAACATCTTTTTCGCTGCTGTGTGAGTTTTAGAGGATCTGATTTTTCGTAAGATCTTTCAGTTGTTAAAGTGTAGCAACAGCGCATAGTACGCTGGCCGGACTAACCATCCGCTTTAAATTTTGAAAAAAAAATAATAAAAAAATATATATACTGTGTATGTAATTATACATATAAAAAATTTAACACAGTGAAGTTATTTTTAAAAACCACTTCTATATAAATATAGAATAATTTCCATTTTACAAAGAAAAACACCAAAAATTTATAAAAAATAAAATCCAAAATAATGCAGTGCAGTTTGTGAAAAAAATCTTATCTTAAAAAAATATACAATTTAAGAAATAATTAAAAAAAAAAATTATTTTTTATTAACAAAGAAAAATGTTGTCTTTAAACATGAAATCCTTTACACAATATTTGTGTTTTTCTACTTTACTACTCTTAACCATTACAACTACTTCATCGTCAGGACATGTTTTGGATAGTCTACACTTAGATGAATTATACTATCCTACCAGTCCTGAATATCCTGTTTCGAATTTACCCCATGGCGATAGTGAATTCTTAGTTTGGCATTTGGACAATCCCATTAATTTTTATAGCGAAAAATATGATCAATTATTTGTAAGTAATTATTTAAGAAAATATTTAAAAATATAACTATTTATTTAAAATATGTCTGCGATCAGTTGAAACCCTAAAATCGGGTATAGTTCCTTAAATATAGAAAAAATTGGAAGAAAAAGCCAAATTCTTGATCACTTTTAAAATTTTTTTAGAAAAATTACAAAAAATATTGAATCGTTTTTAAATAAGACTAAATAGTTGAGAGTATATACATATTATAGTCGAAGGTATAGACTAACCCATAATATAGAATATGGACCATATTGGGTTTCAAATTTTAATAGCTTATAGTAAATTTCAAAAGAAAAAAGTTATAAATTTGAAATTATTTTGGAAAATTATTTGTAGTTAAAAATTTCTTTAAACGGTCAAGCCTATTGTCTGGATTGTAGTCCATAATAATATATTTATGTTAGACTATTGTCTTGACTATAGTTCATGCTATAGACTTGACTATAGACCAGACTATAGACTTGACTATAGTCCAGGCTATAGACTTGACTATAGTTCATACTATAGACTTGACTATAGTTCAGACTATAGATAGACTAAAGACTTGACTATAGTCCAGATAGTAGACTTGACTATAGTCCAGACTATTGACTTGACTATAGTCCAGACTATAGACTTGACTATAGTCCAGACTATAGACTTGACTATAGTCCAGACTATAGACTTGACTATAGTCCAGACTATAGACTTGACTATAGTCCAGACTATAGACTTGACTATAGTCCAGACTATAGACTTGATTATAGTCCAGACTATAGACTTGACTATTTTCTAGACTAATATATATAGGATAGACTATAGACTTTATTAGAGTTTAGACTACTATTTCAGACTATAGACTTGACTATAGCCCAGACAATAGACTTGAGTATATTTCAGACTATTGGCAAATTTATAACCCAGACTAAACTGTAGTCCATACAGTAGACAAAGCTGTAGACAAAACTATAGACATGTCCAGACATCATCAACTAGACTAAACTATAGTACTATATTCTGGAATAGATTAGACTATAGTCCAGATTACAGACTAAACTTTTAACTTGCCTATAGACTAAACTTTAATCCAGACTATAGACAAAACTATAGACCAGTCTGTAGACAAAGCTATTAAATAAATATTAGTCTAGACAATAGGCTTAACTACTGCCCAGACTATATACTAAGCTATAGCCTAGACTATATACTAACTATGACTAGTCAATGCGATCAAATCTATTCTAATCTAGACAAAGACTTGACTATAGTCCAGAATGTAGACTTGACTATAGTTCAAATTATTGACAAATCTATAATCCAGACTATAGACTAAACTAAAGTCCAGACTATAGTCTATATTTTGACTAGACTATAGACTTGACTGTAGGTTTGACGTTAGTCCAGACAATGGTCTGTAGTCCATACTATAGACTAAACTATAGTACAGACTATAAACTATCTATAGTTCGGACTATAGACTAAACTATAGTATAGACCTTAGTTTAAACTATATTCCAGAATAGATTAAACTATAGTCTAGATTATAGACTAAATAAACTATACTAAACTAGACTATAGACCAAATCAAGACCAGACTGTAGACTAAACTATAGACTAATCTATAGTCCAGACTATAGACTAGATTTTAGCGAATATAATGGTTCAAATCTTAAGCTATTTACTTAAGAATTTCAAGTTAAAATTTTTGAATTAATTACGAAAAATTCCTATTTTTAATTATTACTTTGCAATCACAGCAATTCTCCAACGATCTATCAATCTATACAGCGTCTGTTCGATAGTCTTTCTTATCAACAGCTTCAATTCAAACAGCTTAGAGACTCCTACAAAGTGTTACATTATCAAATAAATTTGCACTCTATTAAAATGGATCAAAGTATAGACAAATAAAAACAAATCACGTGCTGTTTTAGGATTAATTTATTTTTAATACAACATTCTTTCTTAATCACAGAAAGATTATAAACAAAAAAAAAAAAAAAAATCAACAAAATTTTATTTGTTTGTTCTCATTTGTAGTGCATTAAACCGTTTGTGAATGCATTTTATTTAAAAATACAAAAAAAAAACACATTTGTTTATAAAATTTAGATTAGTGGTTTATAAGGAAAATAAAATTTTTTTGAAAAAGTAGAACAAAATTGTGCGTAAACAAAAACAGCAAAAACGTCGATGTACATTTATTTATTTTCTTTAAATACAAAGATTTTCATTGAAATCTTTATTCAAATCAATAAAAACACAGCGGGTCCATTACAAATGACGACTGCACTTTCATTTTTCTTTCAATATTCTCGTTTAATGAGAAAAACGATGCACTTACTGTTTTATTTGCGCATATATGCACTGTCTTAGTTGTTGCATCTTTCTATGTATTCTTTCAAATAATGCTGATATGGATTTTTGTTGTTGTTTTTATATAAAATTCAATAATTGTTTGTGATAAATTTTATGGGCAAATAATGTAAATTAAAATTTTTGAAAAATTTTCAAAAAGTTTTTAATTTTTTAAATTAGATATTTTTAGCTTCGGAGTTGAGACTATATTCCAAACAATATTCCAGGCAATATTCTAGACAATAGTCCAGACTATAGTCCAGTCTGTCGACCAGACTATATAATAGATTCATACTAGTCTGGTCAATAGACTGGACTATAGACAATTATTGAATTTTATAACTAAACTATAGACCAGATTATAGTTCAGTTTATAGACCAGATAATAGTTCAGATTTAGACTATAGTTTAGACTATAGTTCAGACTATAAGCCAGATTATAGTTAACACTATAAACCAAACTATAGGCCAGACTATAGACTAGTCTTTAGTCCAGAATATAGTTCAGTCTATAGATCAAACTATATGCCTGATTCAGGCTATAGTTTAGACTAATGACTAGACTATAGCCCAGATTATAGTCCAGTTTATAGACAAGGCAATAGTACATACTTATACCAGATTTAATCTATAGTTCAGACTATATAGTTCAGACTATATAGTTCAGACTATATAGTTCAGACTATAAGTCATATGCCAGACTATAGTTTAGACTATAGTTCAAACAATAGTCTAGACTATAATCCAGTCTAAAGACCACACTATATATCAGATTCAGATTATAGTTTAGACTATAGACCAGATTATAGTCCAGTTTATAGACCAGACTTGGAACAGACTTAGACTAAGGGGTAGACTATAGTTCAGACTATAGACCACACTATAGACCAGACTATAGACTATAGTTCAGAATTTAGTTTAGTCTTTAGTCCAGAATATAATCTTGATTATAGACCAGATTCGGACAATAGATCAGTCCATTAGATTATAGTACAAACTATAGACCATAATCCAGACTACAGTCTTGACTATAGTCTTGACTGTAGTATGTACTACAGGCTTGACTTTAGTCCAGACAATATACTAAAGCATAGTTCAGACTGTTGACAAATCTATAACCGAGACTGAACCAGAAACCAGATTATAGACTAAATTATAGTCCGGACTATAGACTAAACTATAGTTGGGACTATAGACTTAACTATAGTTGGGACTATAGACTAAACTATAGTTGGGACTATAGACTAAACTATAGTATAGAATATGACTAAACTAGAGTACAGATTATGACTAGACTATTGTCCAGATTATAGATAAAACTCAAGCAGATAGACTAACTATAACTAGTCAATAATATTGACTAAACAATAGTCAAAACTATTAACTGATTGATATCCATACTAATAGTGTGAGACTATAAAATAGATTATTGTCCAGAATATAAACTAATTATATTAATGACTAGACTATAGACTAAACTATAGTACAGACTGTAGTGTAAACAATATTTTAGAATAGATTAAACTATACTTCAGATTATATACTAAACTTTAAAACTAGACTATAGACTAAACTTTTATCCAGACTTATCTATAATCTAGACCATAAAACATATTAATGACTACACTAAAGTCCATACTATAGACTAAAGTTCAGACTA
This sequence comes from Lucilia cuprina, assembly GCF_022045245.1. Taxonomy (NCBI): domain Eukaryota; kingdom Metazoa; phylum Arthropoda; class Insecta; order Diptera; family Calliphoridae; genus Lucilia; species Lucilia cuprina. The sequence continues at coordinate 54,940,758 of NC_060954.1, forward strand.
TTAACAATAGTTCATACTATATACTATAATTACAGAACAAATTACATTTTATTGAATCAAAAATAAGAAAAATCTTTTTCTCTTATTTGCATTATTTCAAAATTTTAACTAACACGAGGTTAAAAGCATATTGTTAATAACAATTTTATAAATATTTTTAGTATTTTTTTTTTACATAAAAACCACATTTTTATTATAACAAAATATCCATAACTTGCGTCAAGTATTTCTAAAAAAAAGACTTATTAACAAAAATAAAAAATGAACATATTTTTGGATAAAGGCCAAATTATTATTAAAGACACTTTGTGTTAATTTCCTTTCTCTTTCTTTAAACGAAATGGCGGGTGTTAAAATGTTATGACAATGTGTTGGACTCGCAATTTCAAAACTCACATGAAAGAAAAACAACATTTATAAGTTGTTTTTGTTTTAAATATTCAAAAAGTGTTGTGGCAACAATGTTCTTTTAAAAAAATAAACTAAAGTGTTTTAAAATCTGACGCCAAATAGTTAAACCATAATAAATCGTCTAGCGGCAATATTCTATTCTACTTAAGTGTCGCAAACTGTTGGAGAGATTGGCACACACTATAGCTGTGTGCGCGCGTGTGTGTGTGTGTGAATAGAAAATGTCATTATTTCTGAAAAGAAAATTTCCCAAAAAACATAAATTTTGAAATCAAATGAATTAGCATAATTTTTTTAATGAAATATTAAAAACAGAAAATAATAAATAGCAAGATTTCATATATCTTATGTTTTATTTTTAGTATGAATTTTATATTTAAACATTTAATTAAGAAAAAACAATCTAAATTAGACAAATTATAAAAAATATATTTGTCATGATCAAGTGAATTCTTTTTAATGATGTGTTGTATTGTAGAAAGGTTATTGAAAAAGTTTGTCGTTTGTTAATGTACAATAAAATATTTTGTGTAATTAATCGATTTGGATAGTTAAGTAGAACTGAACTAGAACAGAACTAGAACTGAACTAGAACTGAACTAGAACTGAACTAGAACTGAACTAGAACTGAACTAGAACTGAACTAGAACTGAACTAGAACTGAACTAGAACTGAACTAGATCTGAACTAGAACTGAACTAGAACTGAACTAGAACTGAACTAGAATTGAACTAGAACTGAACTAGAACTGAACTAGAACTAAACTAGAACAGAACTGGAACTGAAATAGAATTGCACTAAAACTGAACTACATTAAACATAAACAAATTTTTACTTAACAATTCATTTTATTAAATTTTTTTTATGTCCACCGAAGTACACCTGCGATTTTGAAAAGAACAACAAAATTTATTATACATATGAACACCCTCATAGATTGGATTGTTTTATTTTTCCCCCACAAAAGCCAAACGGAAAACCAATATTTATGTTCCATTTAAAATGCATACCAGAAAAAATAACTAAAATAACATCGAAAATCACACATACGAGTGCCAAAGGAACAACATAAACAAAATCTTAAAAAAAAAACAAGAAAATAAATAATTTTTTGGAAGAAATATGGATTGAGAAAAAACTTCTACTCTAAATATAGATATACGACATATGCAACTAGTTAGACAGAAAGGCGGACAGGCAGGAAGCCAGCAAACGTTCGGCTGGACGGACAGATAGACAGATATAGTGATGATGGCAACAATATGAATTCAACGATTCAAAATCCTCGGTAATGCAAACAATCTTGTGTTTATTTATGCAATGAAGCAATAATACACACAATGCAGCAACATTTTATTGTTGCTGCAACAGATGAGCGGCTGCAACAATATCAAATAGACACACATACACTGGCAATTATCGTAAAAAATTGAGTGCAAAATCATAAATTGCTGCAAGCCAACGAATGACATCTAAGGAATAACATTAGAGAAAAGTACATTTCATTCATTCAAGTGGATCTTATAAGTACTTTTTTTGTACAAGTATCTATTAGATGTTGTGGTATTGATGTTTATCAATATCTCTGGCATATAAAAACATATGAATGTATGAGTTCTTTAATATGTATTCAAACGTACTTATGTATGTACTTTTTGGGATGTTATCCTAATGATTAGACATTCATGAGCAAACTACAACTGAACTAGAACTGAACTAGAACTGAACTAGAGCTGAACTAGAACTGAACTAGAACTGAACTAGAACTGAACTAGAACTGAACTAGAACTGAACTAGAACTGAACTAGAACTGAACTAGAACTAGAACTGAACTAGAACTGAACTAGAACTGAACTAGAACTAGAACTGAACTAGAACTGAACTAAAAATGAACTAGAACTGAACTAGAACTGAACTAGAACTGAACTAGAACTGAACTAGAACTGAACTAGAACTGAACTAGAACTGAACTAGAACTGAACTAGAACTAAACTAGAACTGAACTAGAACTGAACTAGAACTGAACTAGAACTGAACTAGAACTGAACTAGAACTGAACTAGAACTGAACTAGAACTGAACTAGAACTGAACTAGAACTGAACTAGAACTGAACTAGAACTGAACTAGAACTGAACTAGAACTGAACTAGAACTGAACTAGAACTGAACTAGAACTGAACTAGAACTGAACTAGAACTGAACTAGAACTGAACTAGAACTGAACTAGAACTGAACTAGAACTGAACTAGAACTGAACTAGAACTGATTATTCATTCGAGTACTTCCCCAAATTTTTATGTGCACATATTTCCCATAAGTGTGCCAGTGTGTGCGTGTATGTGAAAAAGAAAAGTAATTAACAAAATCATTATGCAGCATGTATCTTATAATTTTCTTTGGGTGTTTTAAATGTTTTTGCTTTCGTTCTATTACATTGGAAACGTATGTGTGTCTATGGATGTTTTGTTTTTATTATTCTTCCGCTACTTTGTTCTAGTTGCTACTAGTTTTTAATGTTTATGGTGGATTCTCTTCTTTAGATTTAAGTACCCACTTAACAGATTGACTTTTACTAGGGAGGAAGATAGGGCGGTTATGTTTAATAGCTGTTCAAAGATTTTCTCGAGTGGTATTTAAAATAAGCAGACGGACAAATAGACAGACATACAGATGAAAGAGTCCTTAATGATTTAAACATTGACTTATGGTAGAATGTTAGGGTGCTTGGCTGTCTTGAGATATTTCTGTATGTTTATGTACTATATATTTAGATTAAATCTTTCTGTGAGTGTTTGTTTAAATAAACTATAGAAAAAAAATACACCAACAACAAATGTGTTGAATTTAAAATGAAATTTATTACCCTGTTAATTACTGTGAAGATGTCAAGTATGTGTAAAAATAATTCTCCCACCCCAATTTGTCGCTCTAAAATTAATAGACCTCTCAATTTAATGATCCTATTTTAGCCTTAGAACGTCTCACTTATAAATTTTTAATTATGTCAAACCACTTAATGACTTGAAAATTACTTATTTTAATTTTAAACTAAAAAAAACTTATTGATTTTACTTACAGATCAATACCAATGGCATATTGACATTTAATATTGAATTTCCCGACTATATCAATCAACCCTTTCCCTTTGAGTATCCTTCAATAGCGGGTTTTTATTCGAATGTGGATACTACTGGTGCTAATGATTCGACTTCTATTTCAATTTTTAATTCACAAGATCCAGAACAATTGCAAAAGGTTAGCGAATTAGTGCGTTATGCTTACAATGAGCAAGCAGATTTTGAAGCTACCGATATTGTGGTGGCCACCTGGAAAAATGTTGGCTATTTCGAATCGAAAACCGATAAACTGAATACCTTCCAGGTAAGTTATTAAGAAGAAAAGTCGAATTGATTTATCATACACTTATGATTTTATCAATGACCTGTTGTTAAAACTTTTAAAACAAAAATTTGGATTTTATTCTAAATTACTTTGAACTTTACAGGTCATTATTATTTCTGATGATCAGGATACTTTTGTTCAATTCTTATATCCTTCTGGTGGCTTAAATTGGTTGCAAGGTGAAAATGGTCCTTTGGGCTTACCTGATATTAGAGCTCAAGCTGGTTTTGTTTCTGAAGATGGCCGTTATTTTAATTTGGAGGGATCTGGAACTGACATTGTAAGTTTTTAATATTTTATGATCGATCCGCTGTTGGACCCTAGACTTAACTATAAACTAAAGTGCAAACTAGATTAGACAATAGACTAGATTATAGGCTAGACTAAAGACTAGATTGTGGATTAGACAATAGACTAGACTATAGAATAGACTAAAGACTAAACTAAATACTAGACTAAACACAGTATACTAGACTTGATACTAGACTTTAGACTAGACTATAGACTAGACTAAAGACAAGACTTAATACTAAACTAAAGACTAGAATAAAGACTAGACTAATCACTATACTAAAGACTAGACTAAAAACTATACTTTAGACTACACTATATACTAGACTATAGACAAGACTAGAGACTAGACTAAACACTAGACTAAATACTAGAATAAAGACTAGACTACCGACTAGACGAAAGACTAGACTAATTACTAGACTAAAACTAGAATATATGCTAGTCAATAGACTAGACTATAGACTACACTAAAGACTAGACTATAGACCATTGACTAGACTAGAGACTGGAATAGAGACTTGACTAGAGACTAGACTAAAGACTAGACTAAAGACTAGACTGAAGACTGCAATAAACACTAGACTAAATACTAAACGATAGACTAGACTTTAGACAAAACTAGACCAGACTATAGACTAGGCTAAAGAGTAAACTAAGGACTACACTAAATACTAAACTACAGGCTAGTCAATAGACTATACTCTAGACTAGGCTATAGACAAGACTCTAAACTGGATGATAGGCTAGACTATATTCTAGATTATAGACTAGGACATAGATTAATATATAGACTAGACTATATATTAGACCATAATAACCTTTTTAGTCACTTCAGTAATGATCTCTTTCAAATTCCAGGCCCGTTTCTTAAGTGAAAAATCTAATGTTGGTATTCCCGGTGTCTACTTGTATCGAGTAGGTCCCTTCGACTATGAACGCAATGTCCAATCTCCTACCAATGAAGACACACGTACCGAATCACCCTTATATTCTCGATCCTGCTCTGAAGCCGGTCAACGTGTTTGCAGTCAACATGCTCAATGTGTCGATAAAGAAGAGGGCTTCTGTTGTGTATGCCAACAGGGTTTCTATGGTAACGGTGAAGTGTGTATTAAAGATGATTTTCCTGTACGCGTAACTGGCTCCATAATGGGTGAATTAAATGGTGAAATGATCGATGAACGTTCTAAGCTGCAATCGTATGTTGTAACCGCTGATGGACGCAGTTATACCGCGGTGACTCCCATTAACACTGAATTGGGTACCAATTTAAGATTGGCTTTGCCCATTGTTAGTGCTATTGGTTGGTTGTTTGCCAAACCTTTGAACCATACCGCCAATGGTTATCAATTGACGGGAGGTGAATTTTTACACACTTCTAAGTTAAGTTTCGAAACTGGTGAAGTGCTTTTGATCAATCAAACCTATGAGGGTCTCAACTATTGGGATCAATTGTCGGTGAAGATAGATTTGCATGGTCAAGTGCCCCAAATTAAGCATGGTTTGAAATTGCATATGGCTGAATTCACTGAAGAATATCGTTTTGTTACACCCAATGAATTGCACTCAGTACAGGCTCACGCTTTGGAAATTCCCGAAGAGAATAGAGTAATCAATTTCCAAATGGAACAAAATATATATTTCGAACGTTGTTTACAGGATCAAGAGAACTCCATTGCCGGTACTACCTACTTCCAAAAGATCTCCAAAATTATGTTGGATTATTTTGATAGAGATCAGGCTTTGCGTACTAGTATTTTAACTGTTGCTGGTGTTACGGCCATGTCTAACGCCTGTACCGATGGCACGGCAGTCTGTGGTGAGAATATGGTTTGCATACCCTACGATGATAACTACAGATGTGACTGTCTGCATGGTTATGCGCCACAAGTTACCGATTGGGGCGCAGAAATCTGTGTTGATATTGATGAGTGTGCCTTGGGTACCCATGCCTGCAGTGAAAATGGTATTTGTACCAATAATGAAGGAGGTTTCTCATGTGTTTGCTTAAATGGTTATGAAGGCAATGGTTTTAGATGTTTGATTAATGACAGCAATGTGGCGGATAATATTGAGTCATCTACTCCAAGTAATGTGGGTGAGACTATTGTTAGTGTTGAACCAGTGCCAATGTATCCAGAAGATAACGTAGTAGATAGAGAACATACCGAAACAGTACCCGAATCTGTACCAGAACAACAACCTCAACCTTCACCACAACCTCAATATCCTTATCACTCGGATGATTGTTATCGTTGCTCGCCTTATGCCGATTGCTTGGAGGGAAGATGTGAATGCCGTGAAGGCTTTTCCGGTGATGGTTTATACTGCATGAGCAATTGTGGTCACGATGAGGCCTGGGAGGATGGCAGATGTGTTAAGGTTATTTATGAAGAACCCGATATTGAGCCCAGATGTAATTTCTTTGGCGATTGTACCTGCGATGATGGTTATGAACTAATGGAAGACATACAGATGTGTCGTTATGTCGGTAGCTATAATATCGATCATAGATCAGAAGATTTTGGTAAGTTTCGAGGAATTTTGTTTGAAGAAATATAAGAGTTTATGAGTTGTCGTTTACTTATCCTTAGTACCCTGCGATGTGGAATACAATTGTCATCCCAATGCCAGCTGTGAATGGTTTGAGGTGGAATTAAGACATATCTGTACTTGCAAATCTGGTTATTATGGTGATGGTTACAATTGTGCTATAATTGATGAATCCTGTGCTGTGGTACGATTTCATTTAATATTCACATTAAAGAAACGGATTGTATATTTTAATCCTTTTTTTCCAGAAACCCGAAATCTGTGATCCTCAAGCTGAATGCTTGTACAATGAAGTTTTAGGTCACTCGGAGTGCAAATGTAAACGTGGCTATGAGGGTGATGGTTATCGTTGTACTCTAGCTCCCGAATGTTTGGAAGATTTAGACTGTGGCCAAAATGCTTTCTGTGATCGTGATGTCTGTCAATGTCAAGCTGGTTTCGAACGTGATATGTCCGATCTCTGTGTGGTGCCCGGTAGTTGTGGTTCTGTAGTATGTGGTGCTAATGCTTTGTGTAAATACGATCAACATCAAGATGTTAAGTATTGCGATTGCATGGACGGCTATGAGGGTGATGCTTTAGTGGGTTGCAAGAGCAAACCTATACCTTGTAATGTTCAATTCAATTGTGGTGTACATGCTAGCTGTGAACCAACAGAGTAAGTTTTCTCTTTGTTAATCTTGTGGTTTCTATTGAAATTGTTAATGTTGATGTGAATTTTATTTTTTAGTGATCCTGCCAATTACGAGTGTCAATGTAATGCTGGCTATAATGGTGATGGTTATGTTTGTGTTGAAGATCAAAATTGCTTAAATACTCCTCAGTTGTGTGACATGAATGCTGCCTGTTTGTCCACCAATAATGGTTTGGTGTGCGTTTGCAATAAGGGTAGGTTGTTTGGATACACATAAGTGTTTTTGGGTTTTAGCGAATACTTATGGTGAATACTTGATAACCATTTGTCAAGAACCAATTGAAAAGATTGATTAGGTATAGTCGTGATAGTAAAAGCGTCTGGATGTCGACACTATCTTACATGTCTAGGGTCTAGAGTCTAGAGTCTAGTCTATAGTCTTGTCTATAGTCTAGTCTATAGTTTAGTCTACATTCTAGTATATAGTCTAGTCTATAATCTAGTCTATAGTGTAGTCTATAGTCTAACCTAAGGTCTACTCTATAGTCTAGTCTACAGTCTAGTCTAAAGTCTAGTCTAAAGTCTAGTTTATAGTCTAGTCAATAGTCTAGTCTAAAGTCTAGTCTATAGTCTAGTCTATAGTCTAGTCTATAGTCTAGTCTATAGTCTAGTCTATAGTCTAGTCTATAGTCTAGTCTAGTCTATAGTCTAGTCTATAGTCTAGTCTATAGTCTAGTCTATAGTCTAGTCTATAGTCTGGTCTAGTGTATAGTATGGTCTAGTCTATAATGTAGTCTAGTCTACTCACTAATCTATATACAGTCTAGTATAGTGTAGTTTAGTCTAGTCTATTCACTAGGCTATATAATAGTCCATTTTCTAGTCTATAGTTTATTTTTTGTCCAGTCTAAAGTCTAATCTATAACACATTCATTAGCCTGGTCCTTAGTGCACATTACAGTGTAGTCTATAAAATGGTTTATAATCAAGTCTACAGTCAAATCTGTTGTCAATTCTATAGTTCTATAATATAGGAGCCTAGTCGTGAGTCGAGTTCTAGATCTAGTTCATTGTCTAGTCAGTATTTTATTCTACATTCTGGTCTAATTTATAAGATACATCCCGGAAATTTTGTATACAAATTTAAAAAATGTTTATTATAAAGTATACGATCTGCCATTTTACAAAATTTTTGATTCGAATAATTATATAAGATTACTTTCCTTTGTCCCCATATACTGTACCCGACTCTCCACTGCTAGTAGTACAAAAGCTATAACCAAATATAGCCAAACCCAATAATATATTCAAATAGCCATTATTACGATCCCAGGTTAATGGATGTGAAAAAAATTCTCGTAGTCCTTCAAAGGTGGATATTGTCTGCGGCATTTTTTTCGTAGTGCTGCCATAAGAGGTATTCACTTTTGTATTTGGTGTTGCAAATTCTGTAGCAAAATTTCTCGGAACTGATGGTTTTCTTTTTGCTTTAAATTCATCAGAGTTTTTACTATAACTTTGCTGGGGTTTGGGTGAAATTGTTTTTGTACCTAGTGGTGATTTACGGGTAGTGGTGACTGCTTTCTTCGTTGTATAATTACATATGGAAGATTTGCAATTATAGGGCAGCAGAAATGTTACCTTGGAGCAGGGATAAGTATAGAATTTTGTCAAACGTCCCAAAAGATTTGAAGCAAACATAGTTGTAGCCAAAAGAAAAGTTAATTTTAATTAAAATTTTAATTAATTAAGAATACTTTTAAAATTTTTATTAAAAAATTTTTTTATAAATTTCAATTTATTTTTAGGTTTCTATGGCAATGGTTCCTTGTGTATTGAAAGACAACAGCATGATTCCGGTTTCCTTTTGGTTTCACAGGGTGTTGTTATAGTGCGTGTGCCTTTGAATGGTAAAAATGTTCGTCCCATTTCTGTAGCATCCATGGCTATTGGTTTGGATAAGGATTGTGTTGAGGGTCGCATTTACTGGGGCGATATATCGGCCAAAAAGATTGTCAGTGCTAAATATGATGGTACCGATATGAAACCATTTATTACTGAAGGTATGTTTTGAAAATTCCCATACTTGTACAATCCCTTAGTTACAATCTATTTTCTCTTTAGATATTGAATCACCCGAAGGAATTGCTATTGATTGCATTTCCAGACGTCTTTATTGGACTGATTCGGTTAAGGATACTATTGAAGTAGCCAGTTTAGAAGATCCTACTCTCAGGGCTGTGATAATCAATAAGAATCTGGTAAATCCACGTGGCATAGCTGTTGATCCTTATAGAGAGTAAGTGGTTTTTCTTAGAGAAAAATTATGAAACAAAATCTAATAACATTTGCAATTGTGTAGGAAATTGTATTGGTCTGATTGGAATCGTGAATCACCCAAAATTGAGGTCTCCGATTTAGATGGCACTGGCCGTGAAGTCTTGTTGGGTAAAGATAGTGTTACTTTGCCAAATTCTTTGGTAGTTTTAGAACGTTCGGGAGAATTATGTTATGCCGATGCTGGTACCAAAAAAGTAGAATGTATTGATAGCTATACTAAACAAATACGTACCATATCCAATGAATTGACTTATCCCTTCGGTTTATCATTTACTCACGATCAATTCTATTGGACCGATTGGACCACGTAAGTTATAAATCTTTAATTAACCTTAAAACATATATAATCAATCGAATTTTTTCTTAATCTAGCAAAAAACTCGAAAGTGTCGATACTTTGGGTCAACGTCAAAAGAGCATGCAAATTCCCTTCTTTGGCAGTCATAAAATGTATGCCATGACCGCAGTCGAAGATCATTGCCCTCAAATGGATAGTCCTTGTCAAATCAATAACGGTGGCTGTTCTGATGCTCGCTTGTGTTTGGTCAATCGTAAGGCACCTTCGGGTAAAAGTTGTAAATGTACAGCTCTTTCTAAACTCTGCACAGTCCCAAATCCTTTTACTCTCTAAAATCTCTCTTTAGTACATAAACGCTCTTTTAATTATCGTAGAGTATTACACACTTATGCTAACTAGAGAAGAGAGTCCAAAAAGAAACTTCATTCGTAAAAACATTTATTTATAATTTTAATATACATTTACGTTATTAAAAAAAACACGATCATAATTCATTTTGTTAAATAAAGTAATATATTTTATGTATTTTTCCCCCGCTTTCCCTTTACATGTCTGTGTGCTAAAATTATGCTCATTATTGTTGGCATAACTTTTAATTGTGTATTGCTATCATCATTTTTTTACTATAATAAAAATAAATTATTTAAATTTAATAAATAAAAGTGTTGTCGAATTATTATATGAAAGCGTTTAAATAAGAAAACGATATCGATCGAGAGTATGTTCCTTTATAACCTTGCATATATAAGCATTAATGATCGAATTGTGATCAATCATATTTTTATAAGTTTCTAACCAACCTTTAGAGACAGAAACTGATCTTGATTTTTGATCAAAAATCGTTGTCTCTTAAATCCTCTATAGCGTTATAAGAAATCGTATAAATAACAAAAGGTAAGCGATTTGTAATCAATGATATATAGACTTTATTTTCGAAAATCTTTTATTTTCGATTACTTTGAAATAAAGGATAAAAATAAAAAAGTGGATCTCAGTTTTCAAACTTAAAACCAAAGTTTGTATAAAGAAGTCCTACCAGGCATGGAAAACTGAAATTTGATATAGCACAAACTTACAACAAGAACATTAACATTTAGGTGTTAAGGTACTAAACTAGTTTTCCGCTAGACAACAGACTAGACTAGCCTTGGACTTATATCAGACTATAGACTTCACCATAGAATAGACTATTGACTAGACTATAGACTAGACTATAGACTAGACTATAGACTAGACTATAGACTAGACTATAGACTAGACTATAGACTAGACTATAGACTAGACTATAGACTAGACTATAGACTAGACTATAGACTAGACTATAGACTAGACTATAGACTAGACTATAGACTAGACTATAGACTAGACTATAGACTAGACTATAGACAACACTATAGACTAGACTATAGACAACACTATAGACTAGACTAAAGATTAAACTATTAGGCTAGACTGTAGACTAGACTATAGACCATACCATAGACTAGACTCTTGACTGGACTATAGACAACTCTATAGACTATTCTAGGCTTGACTTTACACTAGACTGTAAACGAGACTATAGACTATACCATAGACTAGACTCTTGACTAGACTATAGACTAGTCTATATATGTAATAGACTATATACTATAGACAAAGCTGTTGACTAGACTTTAGATTAAACTATAGACTAGACTTCAGACTGAAGTTTTGTCTTCTATGTGGACTCGTACCGAAAATGTTGTTGAAATGTACTCAAGTACTTAATTTTCAATGCCTGAGTTCAACAATGTTAGTACCAATGATCTCTCAGCTTAAGTGTTGAAACGAGTAGCGATCGAATAAAATTTCTTAAACAAATTGCTTTTATTAATACTTTCTTTATTTATTTTATTAATTTAGTTGGTTTTTTCTCTTGAACAATTTTATTTAATTACATATTTTTTTATTTATTTGAATTTTATTATAATTTTTTTCCCAATTTTTAGATTTTAATTTTTTTTATTCCAATTTTTATTAATTTGTATAACTAGTTAATTTTAGTTTTAATTTTAGTTCTCCTAATAAATATATTTGTTTATTTTTTTTTTAATTTTCTTTTAAGATTTGTTCTGAGCTTTATATAAATTACCACTTTTTTTAATAATTTACATAATTTTTTTCTTTTATAAGGGAGGGAGGGGTTTAGTATTATTTATTTTCAAATAAAAACAGTTTTAATTTTTCTATAATTTTGCGTTTTATAATATCTGATCTTTTTTTAAATTTGTACATGTAGTTAGTTTAGTTTTTTTTATTAAAATTATTTTTGTATTAAAAAAAATATTGTTTTTGAAAACTATTTCTGCTAGATTGCAAATTTTATTAATCTACACAGTGCAAAAAGAAAGTCTAACAAGTTCTAAGGGATTTATAAAATACCCATGGCGCTAAAATTCTTAATTTTGAAATTTTTTTATTAAAACCTTTTACAGAAAAGTCAACAGATAATTTATTCAAACATTATTAAGGGAAAATCTTAACTATAGCTAAATTTAACCTTTTGACCCTTTAGATGTATAGTATGGATTTTCCTTATTAAAGTTTAGTATTATTTTAGATAATGGAAATTTGCACCGACTTTAAAGAGAAACAAGTAGCGTGTCTTTCTTTTAAAAATTCTAAAGCATTTATTGTTTACCAAAGCGTTTCTGTTTTGTTGTTTTTTCAATTTTATTTTAACTTAAATCTAATAAATTCAAAACTTAAGATGTTTTTAACATTTCAATTTTAAAAAGCCAAATCATAAAATGTTCATTTAAATATTTGTCATTTTTATATAATATTTACAATTTTTTTTTGGTTTAAATCTTAAGCTTAAAGAAAAATTCAGACTTGGTTCTGTAGTTTAAAAGAGAGAGTTAGAATTGAGTAAAAGCCGCACGATAAGAAAGAACTAACTCGTAATGTTTGAAATACAATTTTGTTGTGAAAATGTTATTTATATATCGATAGAAAGCTTAAGAAAATGTTATTTATATATCGACAGAAAGCTTAAGAAATTTTGTCAGTAGACCTTATAATCAAGTCAATCGACTAATGCGTAAAATAGACCATTAACTAGTACACAGAGAAGGTATATATAGTATATACCAGTCCATAATATAGTATGTAGACTAGTCATTGTTCATAAACTATAAAACGGAATAGTCTATGAACTAGTTCAAAGCCCTTTACTTATTCCGTACAAAAGTTTTGATACAAGTCCTAAGACTTCTATACATACTAGTACATAGGATAATCCATAGACTAGTTTACATACAAGTCTATAGACTAAATCATAGACAAGTCTACTTACAAGTCTTTGAACTAGATTAATCCAAAGACTAGGCTACAAACCATTCTACGAACTAGTCTACAGATTATTTCAATGAACGGACTACATACAAGTCCACATACTAGTCTATTGTGTAATACATAGATTAGTCAGTCGATAGATAAAGCTATAGAGTACTTTACATACTAGTGCACAGACTTAACTAGACTACAGACTAGTCTATAAATTGATCTTCAGATTAGACTAATCCTTTTGACTAGATCACGGACTGGTCCACATACTGGTACACACTCTACAAACTAACCTACAAAATAGTATAAGTAGTAGCCCATACACTATTCTAAAGATTAGCTTTGCACAAGTCTACTAATCCGACGACAAGTCTACATAATCTATGTACTAGTCTATAGACTAGTACATAGATTAGTCTATGACATCATCTATAGACTAGTCGCCAGATAAAGCCACCTAGTACCTAGTTTATGCATTAGTTTACAGATTACAGACTAAACTAGACTACATACATAAAGTCGAAAAAGTCAAAAATAGTTAAAAAGTCGGAAAAAGTCGAAAATAGTCGGAAAGTCGAAAAAAGACAAAAATAGTTCAACAGTCGAAAATAGTCAAAAATCGTCTGTGAAAAAGTTGAAAATTGTCGTAAAGTTGGAAAAAGTAAAATATAGTCAAAAAGTCGAAAATAGTCGGAAAAAGTAAACTAAAGTCGAAAATAGTCAAAAAGTCGGAAGAAGTCGAAAAAGTAAAAAATAGTTAAAAAGTCGGATGAAGTCGAAAATAGTCGGAAAAAGTCGAAAAGTCGAAAAAAGACAAAAATAGTCCAACAGTCGAAAATAGTCAAAAATCGTCTGTGAAAAAAATCGAAAAAGTCGAAAATAGTCGTAAAGTTGGAAAAAATAAAAAAATAGTCATAAAGTCGCAAATAGTCGAAAAAAGTCGAAAAAAGACAAAAATAGTCAAACAGTCGAAAATAGTCGAAAAATTCAGAAAAAGGCGGAAAGCCGAAAAAGACGTATAGTTTAAAAAGTCGAAAAGTCGACTATTTACAAAATACTAGAAGTCGAAAAGTCTACAAGTCGACTTTTTACTAACTGAAAAAAGTCGAAAAATCGACTTTGCATAAAATGCAAAAAGTTGAAAAGTCGACTTTTAACTAAAAGCAAAAAGTCGTAAAGTCGATATTTCGTTTCAACTATAGAACACTATTTGTTATTGTTCTATACCAATCGTGTAAACAATCGAAAAAGTCTAAAATAGTCGTAAAGTTGGAAAAAATAAAAAAATAGTCAAAAAGTCGGAAAAAGTCGAAAATAGTCAGAAAAAGTCAAAAAAGTCGAAAATAGTCAAAAATAGTTAAAAAGTAGGAAAAAGTCGAAAAAAAGACAAAAATAGTCAAACAGTCGAAAATAGTCGAAAAATTCAGAAAAAGGCGGAAAGCCGAAAAAAGACGTATAGTCTAAAAAGTCGAAAAGTCGACTATTTACAAAATACTAGAAGTCGAAAAGTCTACAAGTCGACTTTTTACTAACTGAAAAAAGTCGAAAAATCGACTTTGCATAAAATGCAAAAAGTTGAAAAGTCGACTTTTAACTAAAAGCAAAAAGTCGTAAAGTCGATATTTCGTTTCAACTATAGAACACTATTTGTTATTGTTCTATACCAATCGTGTAAACAATCGAAAAAGTCGAAAATAGTCGTAAAGTTGGAAAAAATAAAGAAATAGTCAAAAAGTCGGAAAAAGTCGAAAATAGTCAGAAAAAGTCAAAAAAGTCGAAAATAGTCAAAAATAGTTAAAAAGTCGGAAAAAGTCGCAAATAGTCGAAAAAAGTCGAAAAAAAGACAAAAATAGTCAAACAGTCGAAAATAGTCGAAAAATTCAGAAAAAGGCGGAAAGCCGAAAAAAAGACGTATAGTTTAAAAAGTCGAAAAGTCGACTATTTACAAAATACTAGAAGTCGAAAAGTCTACAAGTCGACTTTTTACTTACTGAAAAAAGTCGAAAAATCGACTTTGGATGAAATGCAAAAAGTTGAAAAGTCGACTTTTAACTAAAAGCAAAAGTCGAAAAGTCGACTTTTCGTTTCAACCCTATTTGTTATTGTTTTATACCAATCGTGTAAACATAAAAAATATAAATCATATGACTTTTATTCTCTTTTTTGTTATACAGATGAAATTTCATTTTACTTTTTCATTAAACTTTGCGTACGTAAAGTGTGATCGTGTAAAGTGCCCTTTATCAACATTCCCTTGTCCATGCTTGACATATTTCATTAACAAATTTTTTGCTGCCTAAACATATGTGACAACTTTTAACACTTTATTACTTAAACATGTGTTGCCAGATGTTAAGAAAAACAAATTTCATTGTATAACAAAATGAAAACAATTTTCTTTAAATTTTCTTTACATTACTGCAAGTCTGAATTATTTCCTTTTAATCTACATTTATATAAACTACTTTTTAGTTGTTTTTTTATTTTATTATATAATTAATTTATTAAATATTTTTTTATTCAACTTTATATTTTAACTACAATTTTTTTGTTCCCAAAACACACCTTGTATTTTTGCAGCATTTTCACTGAATTTAATCTGTTTTTTAATTATTATGTTTTTAATTTAATTTTCTATAATTCGTTTTAAAATTGACCATTTTTATAATGCTAAACAAATTAAAAGTTATTTTCTTTTTTACCAATTTGTTTTTTAAGCTTAAATAATTTACATTTTATAAACAAAAAGATTCAAAACAAAATGTTTAAAAATAGTCAATATGGAAACTAAGGAGTACAAAAACAAAGAGTTCAAAATAGGAGTTCGATTAAAAATAAAATGACAGCGACAACAATAACAACAACAACAACCATCAGTCATTACTTGCATTCTTTTGTAAGTTTTTTAGAAATTTTGCAAGTGTTCGGTTGTTTGGTGTTGAGTGGTCGTGTAATTAATAAAAAAATCCTATTAAAAGTTAATAAATTGTAAATATTTTTTTTATAAATCTATATTTTAAATGTTATTAAATATTTTTATAACAAATTGCAATCAAAAAATATCAAGTAATTTTGTGAAAAAAGTGTTTTAATATTTGAAAAAAAAATCGTATTAAAAGTTAATAAAATGTTAATATTTTTTAATAAATATATAATTTAAATATTATTAAATATATCTATAACAAATTGCAATTTGAAATTAGCAAGTAAATTAGTGAAAAAAGTGTTTTAATATTTCGCAAATATTTCAATATACAGCCGGTTTATTGCTGCCGGTATGTTGTTATGCGGTTCAGTTAGTTTTTACGTTTCGTAACGTTAAGAATCAGTTGTTTGTTCTTTTAGAGTTACGTAAGCCTGTGTAAATCATTTTAAAGACTTTTAAATTGGCAATTCGTTGGAATAAAAATGAAATTATAGCTGGATACGAAAGTAAGAAAGTGAATCGGTGAATAGGTGAGTAATTATTTAGTTTTATTATTCAATTAATTATAGTAGTTTTAAAGAAAAATACTGCTGCAATAGAATAATTTGTTCAGTAGTTTTTTTAAATTATAAACTATTAACTAATCTAGGATTGGGCACAGTTTAGTCTATAGATTAGTATAGTATATATGTCTATAGTATAGATTGGCCTCTAGAATAGTATAAAGATCATAGCATAGTATAAATTCTAAATAATTTATAAGTCCATTGTCTAGTTACTAATCTAAGTTATATTGTAATAATATTGCAACAATCAGTCCATAGACTAGTCTATGCATTAGTCAATACTTTTGCATTTGCATGTTGATATTTTCGTTACTTCGTTATTGAACATCTGTACTAAGAGGCGACAAATGAATTGGTTCTTTACACACATGTAGGAGAATACGCATGGTATCGTCTAAATGCAATATGTAATGAAAAATGGAAAATTTGACAATCATATAGCTCTTTTCATTTTTTGAAATTATTCAAAAAACACATACAAAAAAAGTGAAACAGCTGTTTTCATCTTACTCTGTTATTGTCATATATCAATCGTAAAAACACTCCTATTCTGCATTTCGATCACGTTACCGCATTCAGTAAGACCTGGTTCACACTAGGAAACTTTTTTTGGGAAACTTTTGATTTTTGTGTGTGAGAGAAAGAGAAAGAAATATCAACCATCTCTTTCTCTTACTCACAAAATCAAAAGTTTTCCAACAAAAGTTTCACAGTTTGAACGAGATCTTAGGTAACGATCAAAATTGGTATTCCAATCAAAACGGAATCGAAAGAAAAAGAAGAAGTAATTTCATTTTATTTCATTGCTTAACTACGTTTTTGTAAGTTGTTATTTTAGTGATAAAGCTTCGAATCGAAATGCAGAATACCACAGTTGTCAAACGGAGAATAGACATATTTATACTTATTGCGGAAGTGGTTCAGACGAATAAGTCGAATCAAATAGCATCTTTCATGTAATTGCCCTAATCTGTTAGCTAACGATTTTGACACATACTTTCAAAATCGGTCTTAAAAATTAGATAATAACACAAATCGACCAAACCCTGTGATCAAAGGGTTCTTTTCTATAATATAGAGCTACGCTCAATCCGAATCCAAACTTAGAATTTCTACAACACATCTGAAATTTGAGATATCATAACCTAAAGTTTCAAACAACATATCTTCTCTCGTTTTCGAGATATCTTCATCTGGCAGAATAGTTTAGTTCGTTGGTTAACGTGGTAGTAAAGTAAAGTAGACTCAAGAGACTCCATTTTGACCGGACCACTCCACTCGTCAGATGTAGTATATTACATTTTTAAATCCTGCCTATAGCAGTGAGAAATCTTTGGATATCATAAAGCTACTGTAAGCTGCCAAGGAAACGGTTTCTTTTTACAGATAGAGCAGGGCAATCGCAGAAAAGATGGAAGACCATTTCTTCCTTTTCCCTGTCTTTGAAACTGCGACAGTGTTCATTGAAAGGTAGCTCAAGCCTATTTGCATGTCTGCCTAGCATCCAGTGTCCTGTTATTACTGCTATTAAAATCGATATTACCTGTCAACTTCGGTTTATAAAGTGATTTGTGATGTTTTTCATATTTTGTCGGCCTGCATAACGAATCTAATTAAATTTGTTAGAAGAATTAATAGATTCTCTCTAGTTCTCTCAGATCGCGCCATCAGAATATTAAACTTTCCCAAGCACTTGGACCGGTCAAATTCATGTACAGAAATGCGTTTCATTTTCTTACGATACCGTTTTCAGTTGGAACATTTTGTTTTAAAGTCGTGAAACTGATAAATAATACATTATAAAAAGTGCAGAATATATCTTCAAACAGATCATGTACCCAAGATCGTACTTTTTTAATCTTTCTTCGTTTACCTTAAAATAATCTCGGCAATAATTAAGAACTCAGGTGCCAATTTCTGTACAAGAATCCACAATGGAGCAAATGAATTCCGACTGATTTCGTTAAGTTGCGAATGTCGCCTAAACTTGTACGAAAAATTCTCGAATTACATATACATAAGGGATTCATATGCAAAGCCCATAATGCTAATTGGACTCCACGGTTAGTTTAATAATCTTCCAACAGAACTTAGTCTTGAGATGTTGAAACAGTTGAAATATGAACTTTTCTTATTTAGAATGAAAATGTTTTAGGAATTATTTATAAATTTTTCATTGTAGTTATGAATTGTTTTCCGTGTAGAGAATTTTCCACTTAAAACTAAAAATCTTTAAGAAAGTCCATGCAAAAACTATAAGTTTATTAAAAAAATATTATTTTATAAATAATTCTCAAAAACAAAGTTGCATTAATTTAATTGAACTCCTTTTTAAACAACTAAAACAAAAACACATTAATAAATAAAATTTATAAACACATAAAATTAATTAGGAAACAACGTAAGAGAGAATTAGTAAAGAAGGCCAACTACGTAATCTTAAAGTTAGTTTTCATGTTTTTCTTTTTTTTGCTTAAAATCTAATAACAAAAAATTTAAATAACAAAATAAACCTAAATTTAAACAAAACTATTGAAAAGTTTAATGTACAAGTCGTTGATTTTGAATATTTAACCATTAGAAAGATAGAGGGGTCTCACATCGTCGTTTGGCTGCACTCCTCCATCTAAATGCTTTACATATAGATTTTGATGGTAAATTAAATCCATTTATTTTTCTTCGACATCGAGGAGCGGAGTCGGCGACCCCACATTAGGTTGTATCATACAATTGTACCCTGCAAATGTTGCGGTGATGGCAATTGTGATTGTGATCCACCTTGTGACTGATCTTGGGGTAATTGCAGGGGTAAATTTGTATTTGGACTGGGTGACAAATCAACATTATTGATATTTAGCGTAGAACCACCACCCAAAGTCGAGGGATTAATGCCGCCACCTTGACCGGAAGGCACAACACAGGGTACACCCAATATCGGTGTAGGCTCTTCGGGCGGTGTGACCTGTAATGAAATACGATTCTTTGGAAGATTAGGTAAAAAATAATGAACAATACGTTTAAAGGAAATAAAGAGCGATAGAGTATTAGAGTGTGTATGCTGATGACTAACCTCTAAGCCTATGCTACCATTGAGAGCGATTTTAATGGGGTTAGTATGATTAGTGGCCTGCATTAAGGTGGTAAAATGACTAATGCCTATTTCCTCCAGTGAAGATTTTCTTCTACCCGTATTAACACCAACATTTGGCAAACCCTGACGCAGGGACGACGAACGTCGTAGTAATATATCATTATCAATCTAAAAGAAAACATGGAAATTTGGAACCAAACAATAGAATAGAAGAACAACTCCAAACTAGTAAATCAAACTTTAAAATTCTTTCAACTTTTCAACACATTTAAATTACAATAATCGAGGAGTATTTAAAGAAAAAAAAAAGAAACAAGCTTCATTTTACGTTTGTCAACTTTAAAATAATACAATAATTAATCAATTAATTTGTTAATAAGAAATTTGTATGCAAAACAAGTTTATGATGTGGTTAGGTGCAGTTCAACAATATATCTCTCTCCTTAGTCCATTGTGTATATGTGGTTACATTCCAGTAATCCTCTTCTAGACATCTCCTTGTAGCACTTAACAAAGACATTCACATTTTACACACTTTGCTTAGTGTTGCTGGTGTTGGACTTGTTATCCTTAAGGGATGTTGGTGATCATTATGCTAGTGGTGATGGTGGTTGGTTGTTTGGTTGGTTGGTGGTGGTGATGGTGTTGATATTACGAGTGGCTTTTCATAGTATTTTAGGGATTTTTTTTTTACAAAACTAGGTTTTAATCACTAATAGTTTTTATTTTTTGCAGGAGTTTAAACATAAACAAACAGTCATAGGTGTTAAAAGAGAAACAGAAAGGGTTGGGTTTGAGGTTGTTGGAGGGAAGATATTAGATATATATATATTTTTTGGAAAACAAGTATTAAGGTTTCAAGCCAATTATAGGAGGTGCACGTTTATTTTAATTTACAAGACAAACATAAAGAGAGACATTTAGGACGGTAAGTTATTTTTTGCTTGTGTTTCAACATACAACACTATTTATACAATATATTATACAAGAATTGACTTTCATTTCTCAAAAAGTCAATTCAAGTACTTTTTAATGTTTTTTTTATTTTATAAATGTTTAGGATGTGTGATTTGAAATAAATGATAACAAGCTTTTTTTTGTAAAGGAAGGAGTTTAAAAATATAATTTAAATAAAAAATTAAAATATATTTACATTATCTAAAAGAAGTTTAAACAAAAATTAATAAGCTACTTAAGCAAAAAGCATAGTTTAGCTATTTAGTCAAAGTATATAATATTCAGAAAGTTACAAAAGTAAAAACTGGTGAAAGAAATATCTTCAATAAAGAGGGCGTTATGTGTTAGATTCCTATAAATAATTGCAATCAGCCGATTCAATTTTCTTAGCAATATTATAGAAGTCAAAAGGTTTTTCATAAATAAAGTGGGCCATTCTAACGTTATATGTTTAAGTTACAAAGTAGCTTATGTCTGCCACACAATTGACTATAAGCTTTATACTTAACTCTAGATTGTAGACTAGACCTTCGACAATACTCTAGACTAGACTGTGTTTTTGACTAAAAACTAGACTCAAGGCTAGACGTAAGACTAGTTGCTATACTGGAATCCATACCAGTCTAAACTAGACTAAACTTTAGACTAGACTGTGTATGTGACTAAAATCTAGATCAGACTTTTTACTAGACTCAAGATTAGACTTAAGACTAACGTTTAGGCTTGACTATACAGACTCTAGACACAATACAAGGATTTAGACTAGACTTTAGACTAGTCTTTAGATTAGACTTAAAAGTAGAATTTAGACTAGTCTTTAGATTAGACTTTAGTCTAGACTTTAGATTAGACTTTAGTCTAGACTTTAGACTAAACTTTTGACTAGACTTTACACTTTAGACTACACTTTGACTACACTTTGACTACACTTTAGACTACACTTTAGACTACGCTTTTGACTAGTCTTTAAATTAAACTTTAGTCTAGACTTTAGACTAGACTTTAGGCTAAACTTTAGTTTGACTTTAGACTAAACTTTAGATTAGACTTTAGACTAGACTTTAGAATAGACTTTTGTCTAGACTTTACACTACACTTTAGACTACACTTTAGACTAGTCATTTGATTAGACTTTAGACTAGACTTTAGGCTAAACTTTAGACTAGACTTTAGAATAGGCTCCAGGCAAGGCTCTAGACTAGACTTTAGACCAGACTTTAAACTAGACACTAGACTGACAACTAGACTTTGGAATAGACTATATACTAAGCTTAAGATTGGACTGTACACTTGATTTTTACTTGACTTTTAACTATATTCTATATTAGTCTTCACACTTGACTCAATAGACTTTCGATTTTATTTAAGACCCGACTATAGACAATAATTTGAAATAAACATTAGGACGGACTCTAAAATAGACTTTAGATTAGACGAGATTTTATACTATATACATTGGACATTCGACTAAATGTTGGACTTTATTTCAGATCACACTTTAGACAATACTTTACTTTACTTTACTTTACTATAATTTGGAATAAACTTTAGACCGTAATCTAGAATAGTCTTTACATTAAACGTTAGACTAGACCAGACTCTATAATAGATTTTAAACTATATTAGATTTTAGACTAGACCTTATACTAGACTCTAGACTATCGGTTAGAATTTACTAGACTTAAAGCATGACTTTAGATCAGACTTTAGACTATACATTGCAAAAGATTTCAGACTCGAAGTCTTCTATCAGATTCTAGAATAAACTTTAAAACATTAAACTGGACTATAGACTTAACTTTAGAATGAACTTTACACTAGACACTAGACTATGGACTTAACTTTAGAGTAGACTCTAGCCTAGGCTCTAGACTTTAGACCAGACTGTAGAATATACACTAGACTTTAGAATAGCTACAAGACTAGATAATACTGTAGACTAGAGATTAGATTTGACACAAGACTTTAATCTCGACTTTAGACTAGACTTTAGTTTAGATTTTAGATTAGAAATAGACCATAAATAGATTAGAATAGACTACACCTTAGACTGTTACTTTAAACTAGACCATTGACTAAACTCTAGAAAATACTTTACAAAAGACTATATAGTAGATTTTAGACTACACTCTCAGTTAGACTCTATGACGGACTTAATTTATAGACTGTATATTAGGCTCCAGAATCGACTGTAGAATAGGCACAAGAGTAGACTATAGATCAGACTGTAGACCAGACATTAGATTAGACACAAGACTTTAAATTAGACTAGATTTTAGAGTACATTATACTCAATACTATACTACATTTCAGATAAAACTAAACTATTCTAGAATCCAGATTATTGTTTATACTTAACATAGACTGTATAAAATACAAGACTACAGAACAGTCTATAGACCATGGACTTCACTATACATTAGACCAGACTATGGTCTTAGTTATCGGCTAAAGTGTAGACTATAGACTGGATCTACACTAGTGTTTATGACAAATGATGGACTAAGTCTTGTAAGGGAATGGTTTAGATTTATTTTGAACTAAACACATTTATTTTGAACAAAACAGTTTTGGTCTGATTTGTTTTGAATATTTCGTAAACTACTTATTAAATATAAATCAATTAAAAAGGAAGGAAACTAAAAATTTGATAAAATCAATTAAGTAAATTAACTACGCAAATAATACTGTTATGAAACACAAAACACAGCACAATACGGATAGACAATTAAACCAATATGTATTAGAAAAAAAGTACATAAAAATAGAAATTGCATTTTTGGATAAATACGGGAAATTAAGTAAATAATTGCGTTTTTTTTCTTTTGGTTTTCAAACAATAACAAAAAGAGAAACAAAAAAGAAAAGTGAGAAAATAAATTGAAGTATAGCCAACCCGTAATGAATTACTCCGACCGCGCTGCGAGCCAACAACTGTAGGACTGTCGGGTAGAGAAAGAGAATTGGATTTAATTTGTTGTATTGGCGGCGTGCAGCGTGGCGAAGCATACCCGGCCAATGTTTGAACACTCTGCATTTGCATGGGATTTAGACCCATGCCGGAGCCACGTCTCGAACCGGCGCCAGTACTAGAATTGACACCCACAGAGCTGACATTCGGACCGCAAGCAGCACCCAAATTGATGTTCGAACAAAATGATATGTTGGATTTGCGTCGGGAGTTGTGACGTTCAAAGGTCTTCTGCGCCGAAAAGGGTGAAGGACGTACTAAATAACTGTAAAGAGAGCGAGAGAGAGAGAGAGAGAGAGAGTGAAGTTAATTTTATTAAGTATTTCCTTAATATGTTTGGGGAACCCTTTACAACTTACATCAAATCGCCTTCTTCTAATTTAAGATCACAGCTTGGATTGATTATCACATACGATAAATGGTTGCGTTTCTCGCTTACATCATCATAATCAATGGTGGGTAAATTTAATGATTCCATGCGACTTCTTACTAAATTCGCTATTTCTGCCCTTTCGATTTGCTGCGCATGATTATCTCTTGCCTCATCTGCCAAATTGATCGAGTACTGAAAAAACATAGATGACTATTGTACAATTAGTTTCTCTTTATCCTTTAAGGGGGTTAGAGGATGTTATTACTTTTTTTATTTATTTTTTTATGTATAAAACAGCTACTAAGTTTTTAATAACACTACTAGTTGTTATTTTTCTTTTAAAACAGTTATTTTCTATTTTTTTTGTTTAATTTTCATGATTAAATCTTTATTATAATTTACAAAAAAAGTTACTGTAAGCAGCGCAGTTTTAGTAGAAAATGTTGTCTGTTTTTGGATAATTTTTTAATAGTAATGGAACGATTAAAAGCATTCCTAATTTTACAAAAAGCTTTTTTATTAACAGTAGTTTAGTTAGTGGTTTTTAAATTATTATTATATATATTAACTAGTTAAATAGTTCATAGTTCAGTTTGAAAATTAAAAGAGAATCATGCTTCAACTACGGTTTTTATTTTTCTAAAATTTTCAAAAATGCATATTGAACAAGTCATTCATTCAGTAGGTCTTTAAAAAAATGTTTAGGCAGTTTTGTTTTTTAATTAGAATTTTATATAGTAATGTTTTACCTACCTTGTCGTTCAAGACCCCAGGAATTTATTTTATATTTGTTAGTTATTAGTAAATTATAAATGTGTTACGTATTGAGAATAAGTCAACAAGGGTATAATGGACTAACCAAATGAAACTTTTCAATTTCATAGACAAAATCTAGTACATGGACAGTTCAACGAGTAGTCATTAAGATCATTCAATAATCTAGCCCATAAAGTAATTAACATATTAGTTAAGATGTTAGTCTATAGTCTACCCATTAGATTAATCTTTATAGTAGTCAATAGTCGTTGCCATAGACTATTCAATAGGACTCTGGAGACTAGTCCAGAGACTAAGCCATAATGGCAGTCCATAGTCTAAAACATAGAAAATACAATGCAGTAGTTAATAGATTAATCAATAGACTAAACATGGACAAACCAATAAAATACTATATAGATCAGCTAATAGAATATTCCTTAAAGTAGACAAAAACCTAGTTCCTGGACTAGTTAATATCCTAATCCATAAACTAGTCCATGGGCTAGTCAATTGACTAGTTTATAGTCAACTTCATAGCCTAATCAATAGAGTAGTCAATAGACAAGTTTATAGAGTAGTTTATAGTTAGACTAGTCAGTAGACTGGGTTATAGACTAGGCAATAGACTAATCCATTGACATGTCAAAAGACTAGCTCATAAACTAGTCAATACAGTCGACCTTAGACTAGACAATAGATCAATATCATATAGAATAAACCAGTCCATAGAATTGTCAATTGTCTAATCAATAGATTAGTTTATAGACAACTTCATAGACTGGTCAATTAGTATATAAACTAGTCAAGTCGATAGACTAGTTAATAAACTCGTATATATAAACAAAAGACTAGGCAATAAACTAATCCTTGTACATGTCAAGAGACTAGCTCATGGACTAGGCAATACAGTACTCCTTAGACTTGTCAATGGACTGGTCCATAGACAAGTTTATGGGTAAACCAAAAGAGTATTTCATAGACCAGCTAATAGAATATTCCTTAGACAAGACAATAGGAAAGTTAATAGACTAGCTAATAAGCTAATCCGTAGATTAGTCAATTGTCTAATCAATAGTTTAGTTATAGACAACGTCACAGACTAGACTATACTATGGACTAGCTCATAGACTAGTCGATAAACTTGTTTACAGACAACTACATAGACTAGTCAATTAGTTTATAGACTAATCCATTGACATGCCAAAATACTAGTTTCAAGACTACAGACAAGTCGATAGACTAGACAAAAAAAGAGTATATAGTCTAAACTATAGACTAGGCAGTAGAGATTAACATGCCGAAATACTAGTCCATAACCTAGATTATGAACTAGGCAATACAGTAGTCAGACAAGTCAATAGTATGGTCCATTATATGTCTATGAATAAACCAATAGTCTAATATATAGACTAGTCAGAAAAGTGGTCCATAGACTAGTCCAGAAACTTGTCAGTGGCAAAGTCTGTAGAGTTGTAGATAAACAAGTCAATAGGGCCAAAGTATAAAAGATAAGCATTTTTCTTGTAGGGTAGGACCTAACGGACTTAAAGTCCTTTATTTTATGATATAGTATTTAAATGTTGTTGGTTATTTTCGTCCGAAATGGAATTCATTATGTTGTCATATAAGGAGAATTAAACATTTATTTTATTTCTAAACTATTTAAATACTACTTACTGTTGATCCCTTGCGATCGGTACATCCACCCAAACAGGTAGTCGACTTATGATGTTGATGGGAATGATGCGAGTGTGGGCCACCCGATGATGGTGGTCGATATGTAACACTGTGCAATACTTCCTTACTACCTTTAGATGACTCGGGTGTGGCATTAGTTTCCTCATCATACTTTTGTTTGTTAATTATTTGTTATTTTTCATATAATTTGTTTTAGTAGTAGTAGTAGTGGCAGAGTTGTATGTTTTTTTTTTAACAAAATTTTTTATTTATTTTTTTATTCAGTATTTAATGTTAGTTACAACCCAAATGAGTAAAATATGAAAATTTAATAAAAAACAAATAAAATGTATGAAATATTGGTTTTATGTTGATATGTTTGTTATAAAAATTTTATGTTAATTGTTAGAAATAAAAAGATAAACAATATACTATAATACTATACAAATTAAATTTAAATTTATATAGTTATTATTCTATATAAATTTAAACTAAGTCATGCTAAATGGTTTAAAAATTAATCGAAAAAAAAGAATAACAACTAAATGTGTTTTTGTGTGTGTGTAACCTCAAAATCAATTTCATTGTTTTTATAACTATAACTAACAAACTAACTATTTATAATTCTACATTGAACTAAAAAAAATAATAATAAAATATTTGTATAAAAACGGATTTGCTTTTTTCGGTGGTTTTATAAATAAAATAACAAATTTCACACTACATATGGCTATTTATATTTCACAAGCTTTTTTAAAATGCTTAAATTAAAAAACTAAAAATTTTAAATAAAAGTGAAAAAAAAAATAGTTCATACAATATTAAAAAATATTCTCAGGAATTTTAATGTTTGTTTTTTCGGTTAATGCCTTAAATGTTACTACGAGAGTAAATTTAAAAGCTTAAATTTGCTTTAACTTTAATGAGCTCCCAAAGTGTTCCCCTGCAATAACTTTAAAATTTTAAAGATAAGTTAAAATCGCTTAAAATTTTCTTCTGGACCCCCCATAGGAAATCATCTTTAAGTGCACTTCACACGATCGCACTTTACGTACGACAAGTCTAATGAACAAGTTAAATAAAATTCCATCCGTATGACAAAAGAGAGAATAAAAGTCATTTGATTTATATTTTTCGTGTTTACACGATTGGTATAAAACAATAAAAAAGTAAGATGAAAACAGCTGATTCACTTTTTTATATGTGTTTACATAAAATACAAATACCTGATCTAATGTGACCAGCTTGTTTTTTGAATCATTTCAAAAAATGAAGAGAGCCATACGACTGTCAAATTTTCCATCCATATTCTCTCTCAATGTGTGATGGTTTCATTACATACTCTTCTACACAAAATTTTGACAGATCATATTACTTGTGTGATCGTGTAAAACCGACTTTACTTTCAATGTTGACCTATGTTGATGTATAGGTAATTCGGTAAATCGAATTCAAAATTTTCTTCTGGAATTTGTTTTCAAAGCTTATTATTTATATTTCTGTTAAAGTTTTAAGAATGTCGGATTATATTTAAATCAAGTGCCCGATATCAATGAGTTATTTTTGTCCCCTTTCCCCCCGTGAATCCACACTTGCAATAACCTAATCCATAAACTAATCAATATAAATTTAATTGCAAAAAAGTCATTGTAATGATTTATAGTATAATAACCAACAGATTTGTCCATTGAATAGTCAATAGATTGCCCATAGACAATTCCAAATACTAGAGGATAGATTAGTCCTTGGACTAGTCACTATATACATATACTGATTTCTATACAAGTCCATAGAATAGTCATTAAACTAGGAAAAATACTAACAAATTAATTAGTCAATAGACTGGTCTATAGGATTTTTGTATTAACTGAGCTAAAGATTAGTCTACAAACAAGTCTAGGCAAATCTATAGACTGGACAATAGACTAATCCATAGTCTAGTCAATAGAATAGTGAAAGTTTAGTCTAATGATTTTTATCATTAGAGTTGTCATTTTAATTTGTTTGTTTATTGTCTAGTCAAGAGGCTTTCTCATAGAATAGTCCATAGAAAAGAACAATCCTTAGATTAGTCTATAAACAAGTCTAGATAAGGTCTTTAACTAGTTTATGGACTACACCACTTTAGTGGGGAGGGTAATTTGGGTTTGTGCTGATGTTTGTAACGCTCAGTAATATTGGTCCAATACCCAAGTATACCAATCGGCTATGTCCGTCCGTCCATGTAAACTTTGTAATCAAACTATAGGTCGCAATTTTGAAGATAATTCAATGAAGATAATTGCTCCAGGGAAGAACCCTACTGAAAATGGTTAAGATGGGTCAATTATTATCTTGCCTAATGACTAATATAAAAGTCATTAGACAAGTCAATAGAATAGTAAGTAATATAGTCAAAGCACTAGTCTACAGAGAGTAAATAGAACATTCCATAGACCAATTCTTAGACTAGTCAACAAACTGGTCTATATAACTGTCATTTGGCTATACATTAGACCAGTCAGTATACTATTTAAAAGAATAGTCAGTACAATATGTGTTACATATACTCGTCTACTGACAAATCCTTAGGTAAGTCTATTGACTAGTCGATAGACTAATCCATAGTCTAGTCAGTAGACTGTGCCAAAGGCTAGTGAATACACCAGTCCATTGTCTATATACGAGTCGTTAGGCTAGTCAATAATTTGGTCAAAAGACTAATATATAGATTTTCATATACTAGTTCATAGACTAGTCACAACACCAGTCTAAAGCTTTAACAATGTAACAGTCCAAAGTCTAGTCTATAGACTAGTTCATAGACAAGTCTTTAGTCTGGTTAATAGAGTAGTCCATTAGTAAGACTTTAGATTGGTCAATAGACTAGTTCATAGAAATGTCTTTAGACTGGTCAATCGTCTGATCATTAGACTGTTTCACAGACTACTCGAAAGACTTGTCATTACTCTTGTCAAAAGACTTTTCATTAGACATAGATAAGTGTAGTCAATAGACAGTCATTATATTAGTCAATAGATTACTTACTAGATTTGTCAATAAGTCATAGTCTAATAGAATAGTCAATAGACAAGTCCATAGAATAGTGAATAGACAAGTTTATAGACTAGTCCCTGAGTTAATTAAGAGATTATTACAAAGGCTAGTCAAAATAACAGTCCATGATTCATAACTCAGTCATTAGACAAGATCATAGTCTAGTAAATAGATTAGTCCTATGAATAATCAATAGACTTCACCACCCCCTTCTCCTAGGGTCCTTAGTGTACAGCATTGAACAATCGATAGACAAGAAAATCGACAGGTTCATAGACTAATCCACAGACTAGTTCGCAGATTAGTCAAAAAACACATGTCCATATACTAAATAGTCCTAAGAGTAGTGAATAGTATTTTTCATGGCTAACAGATTACCCGATTTACATAACATCTAAATCAATAACACTAAAAGCCTTGAACTGTAACAAAAAATCACATTAAAATTTTAAAACAAAATCCAGAAAAGTATAGAAAACAAACAACAACTACAGAATATTTAAAATAGTTTAACAACAAAACAACAAAAAAATACATATTTAATAATTCAATAAATTGCAATAATGTAAACGCTTTATAAACCAAAAAAGAGGATTAACAAACAATGGCTAAGCTGAAGTTTTTAAGTGTTTAATTAAATTTAAATTTAAACAGAAAACCATTTGAAGGGTCATAAATGCTTTAAACGTGAAAGAAACACATTTGCTATGTTCACACTAGCAAAATATTTGAAAAAAAAATGAAAAAATATCAAGTGATCAAATGAAACATTTATGGTTTTAAAATGGTTGTAGCAACAACTTGCAATTGTAAGTTATTTGTTGTAACAAATTTTCTAGTAACAAGGAAAAATTTGTTTGTGTCTTTTTGTTTTTTACTTCAAATATTTAATTAATGTGAACATATCACGAAAAATACACTACCAAAGTAAAGCCAACAAAATGGAGAGTCCATTTTGTCCCCCTTAACAGGTATTAAAACAAAATCAAATTAAAATAAAAACAACAGAAAAAAAGGTGAAAATATTTTAAAATGCATTGAAAATCTCCAAAAAAAAATAAATATATTTACAAGTTCGAACATGTTATGGTTGTAAACGTAATGTATGTATGTATATATGTATAAGCAGGTGTAAGTAATATACATATGTATGTATGAAAATATGTAAGAATATTTTTGTTGTGAGTGTTTTCGATCGACCATTTTGAAATTAATTTAAATGAAAATGTACAACAACAGCAAGCGCACATCACACGTTATAAACACAGGATTACAACTGAAACCGCAAGCGACAGGCGTTTATCAAAGGTTAAAGTTTTATATTAAGAACAAACACTAAAATAAAAAGCCATTTTGGAGGACATGTCCCCAGGTAAAAGTCAACACCTTGACGACCATGGTTGTGGTTTCAATTGTAATCAAACTATAAATGTTTTTATTTTATTTTATTTTTTTTTAATTTAATTCACTTTCATTTTTATTTACATTTAAACAACACCAATAACAACAATGAACCGCAAATAACCATAATAACAACAAAACGAATGTAACTCAAATGGTATTTGATAAAAAAGAAGAAAAACATAAAAAAGATCTCAATAGAAAAATGAAATAAAAACCATTTAAGAAGAGAACAACGAACCAAAACAAAAGAAAAAAAAAACAAGTAAAGGCAAAGGACTCACTGCGTGCGTGTGCGTTATTATCAGTTAAAGTCCAATACAATGATGTTTTTTATTGTTTTATTCATTTTGAACTATTATTAATATTAATTAATACCGTATTTTATTTTATTTAATTTTTGTTTTTCATTTTTGTTAAAGTGTTTTGAATTTACGAGTATAAATAAATATTTTATTCAAGTACATATGTATGTATGTTGTGTATGTCATTGTGACATTTAATTAGTTGATATTTTGAAGAGATAGAGAGAGGAAAGAAAGAGTGGTGTAATTATGTATATAGAAAGTTTATTTGGTTTGGGGAATAGGGGTTGGGATTGATGTTTTAAAGGGCTCAGGTTTTATATACCATAAAGAGTAGAGTGGTTTTGATAGAGGCAGTATGATGTCATGTTGTAAAAACTTAAGTGGTTTGTGGCATATGATGTTTTTAAGTGTGACAAATGATATTAAGTGATTTTATAATTGAATATTAAAATTATATTTTTATTTGTATTATTATTATTATTATAAAAATTATTAACAAAAATCAAATATGAAAAATTTATATTAAATATTAACACCACTTACACGAAGACGGGAGGCATGCAAAGAGAATAATGTGTGAAGGACCTTGCCTCAATAGCCAGTGTAAACAAGAGAACGTGCTGTATCTTCCTTCTCTCTAGAGCATTAAATATATATTATTTTCTCAAAAAATCTAAATTTTATTCATATATGAAGTCCATCCCTAACCTAGCCTCTATTGGGCCTGTTGTACTTAGCTCCATAAGCAGTGATTCAGGTAGGAATCGAACCCACCACCTCTGATCTACTAGACTAGAACAATAAACACTAAGCTATGAGGAAACAAATAATGAAGATATATGTTTTTCTTGATAGCTGCGAATCTTTGGAGATGCAAAAATATTACTTGTGTTAACAACCACTCAGAAGTTGTACTTAGCTTCTTAAGCAGTGGATCAGCTAGGAATCGAATCCAACACCTCTGGTCTACTAGACTAGAAGAATAAACACAAAGCTATTGGGAAACAAACAATGAAGCTATATGTTTATCTTGAACGCTGCGTAACTTCGGAGATGCAAAAATATCACTTGTGTTTACAACCACTCATCAGAGATGGTATTTGTTGATTCGGCGATAGCACCTAGAGCATCCATCAAATATGCCAAAAATATGTTTTTAATAATGGAAAAACAATATGTGGTTAGTCTGGTATGAACAGAGCAAACCCTGAACATAAATGGTCAAAAAAGTAAAGTTCAATGGTATAACTTATACAAGATACCTTCGATATATCATTATTTAAACCAGAATATTCCTTTTATATAACTCATTCATTGACAAAAAACTTCCGACACACTCACTCTTGCTAAATGGATAGGTGAGGTCAGCATACACCTACATCCATCTTGTATCATTTTCAACAATTTGTCACACAGGCACTACTTTGCTGAGTATCTGTTGTCTCGACAACTGTGCAGAACTTATCCGGAAATATAGACTTTATCGTGCATCAATCCGATGAAATTCTTTTCCCTCTCAACCCGAAGAGACAAAGTTCGAAACTCTGTTGCGTGGGCTGCCGACTTCAGTTCTATCAGATTATGAGGCTCGCAGAGACCTCTTCAATAACAGTCTGTCCCGTGAGCAATCGATTCCAGCCGTAGCAGATGATAAGGCTCTCTGGTTTGAGCCAAGTTCAATCCATTCCAAGAACAAGTCTTCAAAGACCGACTAAACATCTATGTTTTCAACCCATGTGTATCATACAAGGATTAGCGATGTTGTAAATCGAAGGAATAACCTAACCCTGATAAAAATTTTATCCAACTTAGAGATGTGCAGTTAACAAAGGTTTAAGTTAGCCTTTGCAAACAGTTATTAGGCCGAATACACCACCAACTATTTAGCAGAACATAAAGTTGAAGATCGTTGGACATTGTACAGTGAAAATTAAACAAAATTAAAATTTAAAACACAGTATCACCGAAAATATATTATAATAACTTCGTGCTGATGGTTTCGTATTCTTTATAAACCAATTGATAAGAAAGAAGCCTTATTCATTAAATTCTCTTATATCGAAAGTGGCAGAAGAACTATTTTTTCCGTGTAGTGTATTGTGCAGTCCACTGGCCAAACTACCACAAATGGGTGTGTTCTTGAAGAAACACGTGTGTTACTCAAGAATATACGGGTATTGGAAACAAATTCCTTAACTTTAGAGGAACACATTCCATTGTAGTATCGATACCCTACTGTCACTGACAAATACCTTCGCCCTCTCCTGTACGCGGTCGAGCTATAATTCGAAGCTCCGGCCCATATATGAGAGTTGTATTTCATTTTGGTGGTTTGGATGCTCTACCCTACGGCGGTCTTTTTCATTCACTAGTAGACTTCGCCCCTGAATCCTTCAATAAATAACTCAGGTGGCAATTTTTGTACATGGATTTGACCGGTTCATGTACAAGCACTTTGCTAAAGTACTCGAGCTATTTAATCTCTGACCATTGGATGGCCTCTGTTGATTCGTCAACAGCACCTAGAGACGTAACCGGTGGACCGAACTACGAATCCATTGTGGTAATTCTGATATGAATAGAGTATGGTATAATTTGTATATTATACCATTCATCCATCATCATACAACCCAGCACACATCTCATTAATACGACACATTCGTAAGAGAAAAACATACGGCATATTTATTATAGGTAGACGGGTGAGTGAGGCCCGCCATACCCCATTGACTTTACCTTACAATCTTTTAACCGCCACACACTGTTACAGCGAATTTGGGTTTAAACCGCAGCCACTACATCCCGAAGGAATCTCAACCAACTGTTCCTGCGGGAACATATTTCTACAGGGCGGTAATTTTCTGGGTTATTAGCATCTCCTTTTATAGGAATTGCAAAAGGTTAGCTAATGGACGAGCTAGCGTCGAACAGCACTGCTTCAAGGCCAGTGCTGGTATGCTATCTGGTTTAAGAGACTTGTTGAGATCTGTTAAAATCCTTTTAACGCTTACCAGCAAGCAAGATTTGCTTGCGAATGTTACCTATAGAAATTTACCTGAACTCTGTTTCTAACTTAGAGAGATAAGACCATAATTGCCTACGCTTTGAAGCAACTATAAGTGTATATTCAGTTACTGAAATTCTGGTCCTTCGTGTGCAGTGGTGTCAAAATTGATAATAAAAAAACAGAAAAGAGAATATACAATTTCAAAAGCGTGCCCTTTATATAATTGATAAATTTAAACTGGAAATATTTTGTAATATCTGTTGAAAGAAGTAGTTGAAAGTAGTTTAAGTAAAACTTAGCAATTTTAGAAAATTGTTAATAATTAATATTTGATCATAAGTATAAAAGTAGTTTTAATAAATATTAAAGCATTTACACAATATAACATACGAAGAAATAGTAGAAGAAAAAAAATAGATATCTTTTGTTTGATGAAAAAATTACAAATTACAATACAGGCTAAATTTGTATCATAAGCAAAGTTTCATACTTAATTTGAAGAGATTTACAAAGAGACAAAAGATATAAATTTTGCGAAAAATTTAAAGCATTTCTTTTTTTTTCTGGGGGTTAATAAAACAAAGACATTTTTTGTGAAAATAAATCATACAAAAGTAAAAAAAATGTACTAAAAAGACATAAAAGTACTAAAATAAGAAAATAATTGAAAAAAGGATAAAGAAAATGCTACTAAAACAATATGCATAACCTAAATCAGATATCTGATCTTAAAAGTTCTATTTCTTCAATTTTAATTGATTTTAGAATTATGAAAAAAAACTTTGTGATAAGGACATGTATATGTGTATCCGAATTAGGATGGTATCCTTTGTGTTTGGTTAATGCATATAGTGGCGATTGTCTCAAAGTTCAAAGTTCATTTGTATGGCAGATCAATAGACTGTAAGATCAGTGAAGCGCAATCATATTTCTGAATCTTTCAACACTTGAAGAAGTGATACACAGAGGACGTAGTTCTCAACTACAAAAGATCTTAGGCAATTTCTTCTTGGAAACCATGTGACCTATCTAATAACCATCCTAATACTGTAACTGTAAAGTTTTCCATACACATATACATGTCCTTGTTTAATTATATGTATGAGTATTAGACTCTTGAGAATAATTTATAGATGTTTACATAGTTTTTTTTGCAAAGTCCTAAAAAATGCATACAAATTGCCAAGGAAATTAAAGAATAAAAGAGAGATAAAAAATACAAAGTTTCTTGTTTAAAGAATAAAAAATTTGTAGTCAGATTATGGTCTTTAAAAAGTATATTACATTGTTAAATTGTAATCACTCAGACTTTTTTGTTTAAAGAGAATATAAAAGTTTGCTTAGGAATTGTATGAAACTGCATAAAGTCAAGGTCGAGAGCAGACTTTTTCCAAAATTTTAAAAATTAAAATGATTATTTCGAAAGTTTTAGAAACTCTCTTATTTAAGCCTCTTTTCTTAATATTAGAGATAATGTTACCTCGATCTAGAGCAGAAAGTCTCTTTAGTTTGACAGTCTCTTTAGTTTGTATATCTGATTCGATCTCAAGATGTCGATTATTAGACTTTAGTGTTCTAATTATAGGGCCTATAAAGATTAGAATGTTTTGACTAGAAATATAGCAGTGTCTGAACTATAAAGCTATTGTGGATTTTGGTTCTCGACTACAGAATAGGTCTACAAAGACCTTAACTTTGTACTTCAATTATATATATTTTAGTTGCTCTCTTGACGATTGAAAATATAAACTATTTTCTACAGAGAGTTGCTAGACTCTTTCACTACATTGACTACAGGAACTATAGCTTTTCGACTATCGAGACTATACAGTTCCTATAACGTAGACAATAGTTTATCGACTACAGAGACTGATGTCTCTCTACTTTAGAGACTGTAGACTCTTTACTGTAGAGACTGTAGGCAGTCTCTCGACTTTATAAACTATAATCTTTTGAAAACGGAGACTATAGTTTCTCGACTGCAGAGACTATATAGCCGAGATATTGTGGTCGAAATACTATAGTATCTATGGTCGAGAGAATATAGATATTATAGTCTCTGTAGTATAGATACTATAGTCTCTTTAGCTGAGATACTGTAGTTTCTATATTCTCTCTTTTATAGAAACTACAGTATCTCAGCTAAAGAGACTATAGTATCTATACTACAAAGACTATAATATCTATATTCTCTCGACCATAGATACTATAGTATCTCGACTACAATATTTCGGCTATATAGAGATTATAGTATCTCGGATATAAAGACAAAAGTCTCTCGGATATAGAGGCTATAGTATCTTGGATATAGAGACTACAACCTCTTAGCTATAAAGACTAGAGTCTCTCGGCTATTATGACTATAGTCCACGAATATAGTTTTTCAGCTATAGAGGCTATAGTTTCACGGCTATTGAGACTATAATTTCCCAGCTATTGAGACTATAGTCTCTCATCTATAGAGACTAAAGTTTCTCGTCTATAGAGACTATAGTCTCTCGGCTATGGAGATTATAGTCTCACCGCTATAGAGACTATAGTCCCTGGCTATAGTCTATAGTCTCTCAGCTATAGAGAATAAAGTCTCTCGTCTATAGAGATTATAATCTCTCGGCTGTAGAGACTATAGTTCCCGACTATTGAGACTATAGTCTCTCAGCTATAGAGACTAAAGTCTCTCAGCTATAGAGACTATAGTCTCTCAACTATAGAGGCTATAGTCTCTCAGTTATAAAGATTATAGTCTATCGGATGTAGAGACTATAGTCTCTCAGATATAGAGTATATCGACTAAAGAGGCTACATTCTATGAACTATAGAGACTATAGACTTTTAATTATATATACTATAGTCTTCCAATTATATTGACTATAGTCTTATGACTATAAAGTGTTTAACTTATTTTAGTCTTTAGAGGATAGTTAATCTATCTGGAAGATTTAGACTTTCGAGTTTGGGACCAAAGTTTCTCTAATAGAGAGATTAAAGGCGATAAACTTTAGAGACAAAAGACTCTCGATAGATAATCGATAAGCTAATATTGATTCTTAAGACTACAGTCTTTAATCTAATGATACTCTCCCTATTATATCTCAACAGAAATAAAAAAATTCTATTAAATTTGACGATTTAAGCCTTAGTGGAACTTAAATTTTTGAAGAGAATTCTTAACAGATTAATAGGTCGTAGTTATTATAAAAATAATTTATATACATTTAAGCAATTTATTAAAAATACAACAACATACAATGAAAAATTGTAAAAATTTTAACATAAAATTCTAATTAAATAGGTGTAAATCGATTAGAATGAATTCCTTAT
This sequence comes from Lucilia cuprina, assembly GCF_022045245.1. Taxonomy (NCBI): domain Eukaryota; kingdom Metazoa; phylum Arthropoda; class Insecta; order Diptera; family Calliphoridae; genus Lucilia; species Lucilia cuprina. Next base: position 54,978,392 of record NC_060954.1, read on the forward strand.
AATTTTCTAGATTTTACAAAGTATTTTGTAATGAAATTACAGATTCTAATACTTATTCCTTTAATAAAAATTCTATCGAAATCTTAACTATATATGACATAAGTATAAACACAATAAAAGCGTCTGTGTAACGGAAACGAGAAAAAAAGTCAGAACACAATTGAATAAAAATAGAAATTGTTAAGAATTTTCTTAAACATTTGTACAATTTGAGTGGAATTTTAGTAATTTTTAAAAACAAATTTTGTAGCTTTAGTTGTGTTTATACATATTTTTTTAAAATTAATTTAAATTTATTTTAATATTTATTTAAAATGAGTAAAAATTTAAAAAAAAAGTAAAACAAAGGTGATTAAAGTAAAGAGTGTGAGTTAGAGGTGTATTTATATGTGTATGTCCATGTGTAGAGGTGGGTGGGTGTGTATAATAGAGTAGAGAAAGAGAGCGAGTTAGAGAGTTAAACAATTTTAATTTTTTTTAAATTGGTTTTGCGTACTAGTGGATTTTTTCTTTAGACTTTTGTTCTTAAGATTTAATTTAATTGAATTTAATAATTATAGTTAGTATTATTTAGTAGTATTGGATTGTATTGCATTTTAATTGGTATTTGTTTTTGTTTTATTGTATTTAACTTGGACTCACCGATGGTCGCAAGCGCACACAGTGCTTTCCGAAAGCTGAAAATGGTCCCCATTTGTCTACAGGTGAATTACTCACATGTGTTGCTTCCGTATTGGAAGTATCCTGAGTACGATATATGCCAATTGGTATTTCACAAGTCGTCGAGCATAATTTCTGATATAGACGGCCATATGTACGTATCCACATGTCATCTTTGGTAATGCGCATCTAAAGAAAGAAAGAAATAAAGAAAGAAAAAAAAAATACCAAGAAAATAAGTTAAAATCTTTATTAAACTATTGATTTCTTGTAAAACCTACCGATGTTAGAAAACCACTACCCGGTGCCTGATCTATACCTAATAATAGTCTTACAAAAGTTATAACATAATCCTTGACAAATGCTTGATAGAGTAAGGTATCCAACATTGAGGCACTAAATACGGCACCGGCAGCGAAGGGCAAACGAAACATATATGATATATGAGAGCCACGTTCTTTCTCCCGCTAAAAGTAAGTGAAAACAAATCAAGAGAATTTGTTTTATGGTTTTAGTTTTTCAATTGTCTTTCTTACCTTTTCCATTTTACTCAGATGTAAAGCGTATTTATCATGAGCTCTAAATTGCATAAAACGCATATTGGAACTCTGTGACAATTCTGTAATACTCTTAATGCTAGGAAAAAATCTATATAAAAAAATTTAAATTAAAGTTTATAAATATATTTTTTTTATCTTAAGTTTTTTAAATGTTTTAAATTACTTGAACATAGTCTGTACGGCCACTATAGTATTACAATCTGCCAGTGAATCTTCTTCGGCTGAGTTTGAGAGTTCTTTATTTACAACTACCACACTCTCCGCTAATGTTATGCCAGCTCTTAGTAAATCATCTAGACAATCTATGGAGCCTAGCATCCAATAAACCTTTAATGAAACAGTATTAATTTTTTATGTTGATAAACATATGTCAATTTTGATTCTAATTACTTAACATAACCTAACTATAACACCGAATAAAGATTTTCGTTTTTGAATTCTCGCCTTTGAGAACTGAACCAGAACTGAACTAGAACTGAACTAGAACTGAACTAGAACTGAACTAGAACTGAACTAGAACTGAACTAGAACTGAACTAGAACTGAACTAGAACTGAACTAGAACTGAACTAGAACTGAACTAGAACTGAACTAGAACTGAACTAGAACTGAACTAGAACTGAACTAGAACTGAACTAGAACTGAACTAGAACTGAACTAGAACTGAACTAGACTGAACTAGAACTAGAACTGAACTAGAACTAAACTAGAAGTGAACTGAACTAGAACTGAACTAGAACTGAACTAGAACTGAATTAGAACTGAACTAGAACTGAACTAGGACTGAACTGAACTTAACCAAAACTGAACTAGAACTGAAATTTTTTTAAGGGTTCTTTCAATTCGCCATAGAAGGCATAATCAATTTTTTACAGAAACTATTGTCTCTTGATTATTGATCCTGTACGCCCTTAAGGGTTAAAGTTGACTAAAGTTACATTTTTCGTCCTTAAAATATTTGCTACAACCAATGAAATATTTACTCACCAATGGAAAATACGATAAAGCATCCAAAAATGCCACATCCGGTCTACGCTCTAACAGTAAAATAATTGGATTCAATGAGGTTTTCGAACGGAAATGGGCACGCAACGGTATGATGAAGTTATAAATACCATTCGAGGCATAGTCGGCAGCTAAAATTATTGTTTTATTTTGCCATTGATATTCTTTGGCATTACGGTAGCCACAATGTTCACAGACCTTAAAAACAATAAATAAAAATAAAATAGAATAAAATATGATTACTAAATGATTCATAAAAGAAATTTAAAAATAGTGACCATAAAATGTGTTTTCCTGTTAAATTCATGTTTGTTTTAACGACGTCAGTTTATTTTAGCAAAACTTTCTGCTTTTTATGTATTAGTTTTATACAGTTTTGTGATGTCCTGTTTTAAAAACTTGTTTAACTTATACGGACATAAACATACAAACACACAAGAATGGGGATAGACATACCTGTGCTAACTGTAAACAGCATAATGGTTTCTTCTCCTTAAGTAAATAACAGAGCGTGGGACTAACACCAATAAACGGTGACACAGGAGGAAATCCTTTAACGATGCTGCACAAACAAAACGGAGATATAGAAAGAGAAAAAGAGAAAACACAAACAAACATTTATTATGATATTAAGCTATTTTCTCTTGATGTTTTTTTTTCTGTTCATAAAAAAACATTAAAAGATTTCATGGTCCTTTCATAATTTTTTATTTAATAACAAAATTCTTTTTTTTAAAGGATATCATATATTTTTCTTAATTTAACGTTTAACTTAATATAAACAAAATGGTAAAACATTTCAATAAAAATAAGGAAGTTTTATAAAAAATGCTTAGATATAAATAAAAGCAAAATAAAGGAAGCTATTTGATATTTATTTATTAAATAATTTGGTGGGATATATTATTAAATAATTGAAATTAAATTTGAAAACATTTGTAAGTGGAAAAGGAATAATGATGATTTGGATATGGATAAAATATTTCTTATAAAATTATTAAAATTTTAACTAACAAGCAAGAATGTTCTTTAACTAACAAGAACTGGAACTGAATTAGAACTTAACTAGTACAGAACTAGAACTGAATTAGAAGTGAACTAGAACTGAATTAGAACTGAACTAGAACTGAACTAGAACTGAAGTAGAACTGAACTAAAACTGTACTAGAACTGAACTAGAACTGAACTAGAACTGAACTAGAACTGAACTAGAACTGAACTAGAACTGAACTAGAACTGAACTAGAACTGAACTAGAACTGAACTAGAACTGAACTAGAACTGAACTAGAACTGAACTAGAACTGAACTAGAACTGAACTAGAACTGAACTAGAACTGAACTAGAACTGAACTAGAAATGAACTAGAACTGATCTAGAACTGAACTAGAACTAATCTAGAACTGAACTAGAACGGAACTAGAACTGAACTAGAACTAAGTAACTACACTAACGTATAAATGATAGACATTAGCTTCTAGACTATAAAACTAAAATCTGTCGTCAGTAGATTTGGTATCTCGAAAGAAAATATTTATTATGACTTAACTAGAGTTAATAATCATACGGTTAGATAGCCTTAAGTCTCTTGAGATGAGACTGTAGATGTCATAGTATCTCCACTATTGAAATTTTTTAAGATATCCTGAGTTTAATGTTGTATTTCTTTGAGTTAAATAACTTAAACCCACTTTATGTTTTGTGCATTCCTTTAACACGCATGATATTAAAGAAAGTTTGTTTTTTTATTAAAAAACTTTTTTTTTTGAAAATTCAATTATATATTTTTTATTTGTAGTCGAAAGTATGTATTTTGGTATTCATTGTTAAGATGTTATTCATAAACTTTTATCAAAGGTTTATAAATCAAATTTTCATACAAAATTTGTAATTTGTTTATGAATAAGGCAGTTGAATTTAAATTTTGATGATAAGTCAAAGCTAAAAATTTTTTAGATATAAAAGAAAATTAAACAAACAAAATTTTATTTTATTTTTTAAATTGATTTATATGCATGTAAATGAGTTTCTTTTTTAACCAATAAACTTTTACAACTTTTACTGTTGAGATATGTTTTGAAAATAGAAAAAAATAAAAGAATTACTATATATAGTAAATGCCAAAGTTTGCCCAACTACTACGAAAAAAAATCCAAGAAAAACAGTACTTACTATATAAAAGCATTTTACTATTGAAAGAGAGCCAAACTAAAGTTAAGAGCCAGTTTAATAAGATAAAACAAAAAGATATAATTAAAATTATGGCGAAACTAAAAAGAAAATAACAATAAAAAATTGTAAGAATTTGTCTTAAAGTTGTGTTCACATTTTTCTTTTAAATTAAGAAATACAGCTGGATGATGAGCCCAACTTTTGATTACTGTAAGGTATGAAACCGTTCTAATGTGAACATTTTATTGCATGTGGTTGCAAGACAAGACATGTAGACTGTATAATTAGTTTTGTAGAGTTTTCAAATAAAACTTTTAAATTACTTAGAACATTTTCAATAAAATTTCAAAAAGTTAACGGATAGTTTATTAAATAATAACTAATGTAAATGAAATTAAAAACAAAATTAAATTATATAATTTTATTAAATTAAACCCAAGCAGAATTTATAAAATTTTATTGTTTAAAAAAATGTAAAGAGCGAGCGAAAAAACTAGCGACTAAGGGCGTAAAACGTAAACTAGCGAACAAACAAACGTATGAATTCAATAATGAATGTTTTTATTTTTTTTTTCAAAATTTTTATTTTAAAACTTTAGAGAAAGTAAAACATTTTTAATATTTTCATATAATTTGTAATATATATTTTTTTTATTTAAAACAACAATAACAACAACTGTATAGTGAATTGTGTAGCAGTAGTAGTATGTAGCACAACATTCAAAGGCTACAAAAAAATATGTTTTTGGGGAAAATTTCCTTCTTTTTTTCTTAAATTTCCATGTGTTTTTCTTAATTTAGCAGCCATTAATTAGATAGATAGAGGCCAACCAACCAACCAACCAACAACAACAACAGAACTTGAAGCATTTAACACAATCGAAGCAACTTTTACGTGGAATTCAAAATTCAAAATAACAACTTTTGCACATCAGATCAAAACAGTCAACACTACAAAAAATATGATTTCAGTTTACAGCTGTAATCATAAAATTAAACAAATTTTGTTGTTGTTTTGCATCTGAGTAAAAAAAGTTTCGAGTTGTCGTAAAAGTTGTCGACAACTTACCGTAAATAGTCGACAGCCCAAACGGGTCGTGCTGCTTTCGATGACATAGAACTACTTGAGGTGGTAGCAGCATTGATGACATTTGCTGTTGCTGCCTGATGACTTGACATGGTAGTGGTAAATGTGGCTGTGGTGCCAGTGGATGCAGGTGCTATAGTTGTTGTTGAACAACAACATGATGATGAACAACAAGTCTCCATTTGTTGCTCTTGGCTACATTCATTTAAAGGTATATAATTGCTGTTGCTGTTGTTGATGTGACTGAGACGCATGTGATTTACTTTGCGAACACAATCACTGTCACAACTGTAGCTCTTTTTCATTTTTTGATAACGACGAGTGGAGCCAACACCAACTACACCCATCGTCATAGTATTCACTTCACTAGCAAATGCATATTTTGATGTTCTTGTTATATTTTGGTTGCCATTGTTTTCCTGTTCGCTATTGTTGTTGTTGCTGTTGTTGCTACAACAGCAACGTAAATTGGAATCTTCAGATGAACTCATAATAAGTGAATACGTACGTGATTGTGGAAAATGACCACCCAAGCAACTGAGTTTTATCGTTATTATTTTAATATTTTCGATTTAATGTAGATGAAAATAAATGAACATTATATATTATATAGACATCAACCAAGAAGAACATTTGGGTCAATTTTCTTTTAATATTTATTATGTATAACATTTTTTTTTCTGTTTTAAATTATCGACCTAATTTATATATCTATGAAAATATGGGAATGTTTGAAGAACGAGTGTACTTTTGTGCACTATTAAAAGTATTAAGTTTGTACAACCTGAAACTCTCTTTTGAAAAATTAATTAAATTATATTATTAACTAATTTTAAGTAAAAACAGTAAGAGGTTGAAAACGGTAATGTAAGTAATAAATAATTGCTTAAAAAATTCATAACTGCAGAAATAAATGATTCTGTCCAGAATTGTCAGTAAAATGTCACATCGAGACTTTTACCTAAAGTCACCTACTTAGAACTGAACTAGAACTAGAACTGAACTAGAACTGAACTAGAACTGAACTAGAACTGAACTAGAACTGAACTAGAACTGAACTAGAACTGAACTAGAACTGAACTAGAACTGAACTAGAACTGAACTAGAACTGAACTAGAACTGAACTAGAACTGAACTAGAACTGAACTAGAACTGAACTAGAACTGAACTAGAACTGAACTAGAACTGAACTAGAACTGAACTAGAAGTGAATTAGAAGTGAACTAGAAGTGAACTAGAAGTGAACTAGAAGTGAAATAGAACTGAACTAGAACTGAACTAGAACTGAACTAGAACTGAACTAGAACTGAACTAGAACTGAACTAGAACTGAACTAGAACTGAACTAGAACTGAACTAGAACTGAACTAGACTGAACTAGAACTGAACTAGAACTGAACTAGAACTGAACTAGAACTGAACTAGAACTGAACTAGAACTGAACTAGAACTGAACTAGAACTGAACTAGAACTGAACTAGAACTGAACTAGAACTGAACTAGAACAGAACTAGAACTGAACTAGAACTGAACTAGAACTGAACTAGAACTGAACTAGAACTGAACTAGAACTGAACTAGAACTGAACTAGAACTGAACTAGAACTGAACTAGAAATGAACTAGAACTGAACTAGAACTGAACTAGAACTGAACTAGAACTGAATAGAACTGAACTAGAACTGAACTAGAACTGAACTAGAACTGAACTAGAACTGAACTAGAACTGAACTAGAACTGAACTAGAACTGAACTAGAACTGAACTAGAACTGAACTAGAACTGAACTAGAACTGAACTAGAACTGAACTAGAACTGAACTAGAACTGAACTAGAACTGAACTAGAACTGAACTAGAACTGAACTAGAACTGAACTAGAACTGAACTAGAACTGAACTAGAACTGAACTAGAACTGAACTAGAACTGAACTAGAACTGAACTAGAACTGAACTAGAACTGAACTAGAACTGAACTAGAACTGAACTAGAACTGAACTAGAACTGAACTAGAACTGAACTAGAACTGAACTAGAACTGAACTAGAACTGAACTAGAACTGAACTAGAACTGAACTAGAACTGAACTAGAAGTGAATTAGAAGTGAACTAGAAGTGAACTAGAAGTGAACTAGAAGTGAAATAGAACTGAACTAGAACTGAACTAGAAATGAACTAGAACTGAACTAGAACTGAACTAGAACTGAACTAGAACTGAACTAGAACTGAACTAGAACTGAACTAGAACTGAACTAGAACTGAACTAGAACTGAACTAGAACTGAACTAGAACTGAACTAGAACTGAACTAGAACTGAACTAGAACTGAACTAGAACTGAACTAGAACTAAACTAGAACTGAACTAGAACTGAACTAGAACTGAACTAGAACTGAACTAGAACTGAACTAGAACTGAACTAGAACTGAACTAGAACTGAACTAGAACTGAACTAGAACTGAACTAGAACTGAACTAGAACTGAACTAGAACTGAACTAGAACTGAACTAGAACTGAACTAGAACTGAACTAGAACTGAACTTAAACTGAACTAGAACTGAATTAGAACTGAACTAGAACTGAACTACAACTGAACTAGAACTGAACTAGAATTGTACAACAACTAAACTAGAACTTTTTTTAGATATGGATAGATGAAAGATTTGTTTAATATGTTTTTAAAAATTTGAAAAATTTTTAGTATTATGTGTTTGGAAATGTGCGATAAATTCAATACGTTTGTTTTTTCAATTTTTTTAAATATTATTTTAACGTATATCTGTTTTAAAGAGGAATAATACATGAATTTTTTAAATGTTAATTATCCTAATGCTGAAAAAATCTATAGCACGCTTTTGTTTTTGTATTAAAAAGCTAATAAGAGCTTAAAAGTTTCAAGAATATATTAATAGATTACTAAGATTTACAATTATACATATAAGTAGAAGATCAGTAGAAGATTTGAAAGCTAAAAACAAAGAATTTTGGACAGACAGCTAAGTAGTATTGGAAAGAAATGGAAGGATACTCATATATAAGAATAAAAATATAGTTTTGGGGGAAAAATTACTTAATTAAAATTTAATTTTAATATTATTATTAATAATAGGGAAAACAAACTTACGCAATTTTTTCTGACGGCGAACGCCATGGTACATCATCCTCGATTTCGTCATCACTTTCATCACCCTCATCGCCATCATCATTACCAGATATACTAAATGAGGAGGAGGTGAACATATCAGGTACGGGTAAGATAGAAGGACGTCTACTTCCTGCGAAGGAAAAAAAATTAGTACTTTAAATCTTAAATAATATTTGTATTTGAATTTTAGTTGTAATTTAAAATATTTTATGAAAAGGATGTTATATAATTTAAATTATGAGATTTTTCTAAAACTAACCTCTTCTTTGATTTAAAATATCCGGACTTAATAAGTTAGGATTACCCGTTTGTGGCAATTCTAAATGGTTACCAGTTGTTGAGGCTACAGTTAAACCACCGCCGCCACCTCCACCGCCTAGTGCCGAACTTACAGCCAAAGTATTACCCATAGAACTACCGCCTCCGCTCGCACTTCCTCCGCTGCCACCACCTAAACTTAAGGGTATCGTCGTCGTGTTTGTGACAGTGGTTGTTGTCGTTGCTGCTGGTGTTTGCGTTGCATTTGTCGATGTAACAGCGGTATCTTTTAGATTCGGTTTTGAATCCGATATTATCACAGATGTAGGATTATCTGATGCTATACAAATATTTCAAATTAAATAAAAGAGAACATAGTTTTGACGATTTTAAATAAAATGCTTAACCATATAAATTATTTAAATTGTTACTGATTGTTTTTAAATTTAATAAAAGCTTAATAAAACATGCAAATAAATTTGATTTTATAAAATTTAATATTATAAAAAAATTATATAAATATATTTTATTTAAATGTTGAGTGATCTAGTAACTGAGGCACCAAATAGTGGAATTGGTAAAAAAATTATTTTGAAATTTATATTGGATATATAGGTCCTGGACTATAAAAGAGTTTGAAGCTTGGACAGGGTCAATGGTCTGGACTATAGACTAGTGCATAGGTTTGGCTGTGGTTACATCTATAGTCCAGTCAATAGTCGGAAACATATCTAAAGTCTAGAAAGTAGCATCTGATCTATAGTCTGCATTTTTTATCTGGACTCTAGTCTATAGTATAGTCTAATCTTTACTTTAGCCAATAGTCCAGTCTATAGTCTAGCATAAAATCTAGTCTAAGGTTTAATCTAATGTGTTAAGTCTAGTCTAGTCTACAGTCTGGTCTATAGTCTAGTATATAGTCTAGTCTATAGTCTAGTCTATAGTCTAGTCTATAGTCTAGTCTATAGTCTAGTCTATAGTCTAGTCTATAGTCTAGTCTATAGTCTAGTCTATAGTCTAGTCTATAGTCTAGTCTATAGTCTAGTCTATAGTCTAGTCTATAGTCTAGTCTATAGTCTAGTCTATAGTCTAGTCTATAGTCTAGTCTATAGTCTAGTCTATAGACTAGTCTATAGTCTATAATCTATTCTACAGTGTTTTCTATATCCTTGTCAGAGCCGATAATTTAGGCTAGTCTGTAAATAAAACTGTAGATTAGAGTAAAGCCTATATTCTGGTCTAATGCTTGAACTATACATAGTGCTGTCCATAATCTGGACTTTAGTCCTGTCTTTATTCTGAACTATAGTCCTGACGATATTTGGTCAATAGCATAGCCTTCATTCTGGTTTTTATCTATAATCTATTATAGTTCTGCACTGTTGTATAGTCAGGGCTAAAGTCTGATCTATGTCCTTTCATTGTTTAGGGGAACATGTTATTTTGTTGCGAATCTGCTTAAGAGTTGAAAGCAAATAAACAACGTATATGCATTAACGCCTTTCTCATATTGAGAATTTTAAGTTTTTCATAAAGAAACGTGATTAGTAAGTGTTTTAACATACAAATGTCTGTTATGTGTTTGACTGTGTGTGTATTTTTAAGTATTTTTATGTTATATATTTACAGCTTTATAAACATATTTTAAATATAATGTCAGCTAACAATATTTGCAACAGAGCAAACGGTTACCGGAAGTAAACAGGCAAACAATATAAAGGAAATGCAAATACAAATTGTAAACGACTTGGAAACAAAAGCGATAAGCAAATTAGTTAACTGCATGCATTATCTTGTTGCGAAAAAATAAAATAAACAAATAAAAAAATTAATGAAACGGATTAAATAAAATACAATACAGATAATAATTTGTAAATTACACACACGCAAGGGTCAGAAAAAAGGGTTTAGAAGTGGTCAATGGGGAAATTGAAAAATTCTTGGGTAGTTCCAGAAAGATATAGTTTACAAGAAACCCTTATTATACAGAATAGATTACTTTTAAATGATAAAAAGACAAAATTGGAATTATCGTTTGGAACTACCCTTTAAAACGAACAAGTTTAGCAAAGAAAGCAGTGCTTAGTTAGTTTTCTAGAGAGAGTGGGTGTTATAGTACTATGACAAGGAGAGGGTGGGGGTTTGGAAGACAAGTCTAAATACTCAATTACTATTTAAAAAATTTTAAATTGATTTAAGGGGAAAGGAGACTTAAAAAATTACGAAACAGTTATAGTTTGAGTGAGTTATACAGAAAGAGAGATAGAGAGAATGATGGTGTTCACACTCACGCACAAATAGTGTTGTAAAATCACATTCGGAAGAGGATTTAATATTAAGATGATGAAAATGATTGTTGTTTTTTTGATGAGGCCTTTCAGTGACAGGTGTATTACCGCCAACTGTATTGCAATGAAAATAACTATTTGTACTTGTATGTGGCACACGGACACAAACCGACGGTATGGGCACCTGAAACTTGTGCGACGATGATGATGGTGATTTTGGTATTGATGTTGCTGTAGTACTAGTTGCATTTGTAGTAGTAGTTGTTGTTATTGTTGCTGTTGGTAATGATGATGATGATACTGTTGTTGTTATTAGATTTGTTGCGTTATTATTATTAGTAGTAATAGTTGTTGCTGTTGTAGTTGCGGTTGCAGTTGCATACACATTCATATTATTATTATTCACATTATTATTGTTGATGATGGATGTGGTAGAAGAAGAAGTTGTGATATTGATGATTGTATTATTGATGTTTGTTGTTGTATTATTATTGTTAATAGTTGTTGTTGTAGTTGTTATTGGAGTATTAGTTGTTGCTGTTCTAACTAAATTTTAATGCATACTATTAATTATAAATGCATGTAAGACTAAAGCATACACCGCATACATTCACACACAAGCACACGTTCGCAAATACATACACACAAACTCATATTGACTGACTGTCGAAATATCTAAGTATTTGTCTCAATCATTCTAACTTAATGACGGATGTGAAAACAAAAACCTGCCAAATATTATTTTTCAAATTGCAAAACAAAAACTCATTTAAAACCAAAAAATATGGGGGGTAAAAATGTATACAATTTCCATTTGGGGTTTGATTTGAATATGGTTGATGCATTTGTTTAAGAGGGAACAAATTTTTACACATTATTTGGGGGAGATAATCCAGATTATATCCACTGCTTTCTATTAACAATTTACAGCTTTTTTAAATGTTATTTTACAAATGAGTTTTTTCATTTCGATAATTTTATTCTTAATTTAAATATAAAATAAGTAAGTAACTGTAGACAGGCTTGGCTTGCTGTATGATAAGCTACAGCAATACAAAGAAGCAAAACAACAAAATATTTGTTAAGAATTCCCACATAAATCCTAAAAATATTTTCACGATTTTTTGATAAAAACTAATTTTCTGATATAACCCGCTTTGAAGGTTCACCCACGATCTCCCATTTCGCATGCAAAGATTAACAACTGTACAACATCATAACTCCGCCAGTATGACATTTCTTTTAACACTATCATGAATAGTTCAGGAAATATCGATCTCCTTCCAATTTAACTTTATGTACCTCATGACGTATGATTATTATTTATTATAAAATATACATCATACGCCCTTAGAGCAGTGGTTAGTATTTTTAATAACAGGTTTAGATCATGATATTCACAACAATAGTGAGGTCATCGTGCAATATAAATCAACATATAATAATCATTAAACGATCTAAAAAACAAATGTTAGAACTGTGTAAGGAAGCCCATCCACTGTCTACAATCCCATATAGAGTGGCAAAGAAATGTAAATCAACTCGGTAGCTATTTTTGTTTCGACAGCATGAAATTTTTTTAAATATCTTTAATAGTTTAGGAAATATTAACTAATTATTTTTAAATTTATATTATGTACTTCACGACGTATGATTATTATTTGAAAAAAAACCTTAATATCTTTTGAACTAAAAGGCATAAATTATATATGAATTTAGTAATTATTTTAAAGAACCTTGTTTTTCATGATTAAATAAAAATTGTACGCCTGAGTTTACCAAGTTAAGCATCCTTGGTACTATTTCACATGCTAGGTTTAACAACTGTAAATGAACTCGGCAGCACCTCAGCACTCATAGTACGGTATTTCTTTACTACATAACCGTTTACGGTAATAGTTCAGGAAATATCAAACTGTTTCCAAATGGAACTTATGAACTTCACGGCGTATAACTATTATTTATCATGATATACATATGTATCAATCATACGCCAAAGTATACTTCCCAAAGGAATGAACTGCGTTAAACCCGATTTTGTTAGCGGTACTTGATTTAATCTGGCAGCGCTGAGGTGGTGGTTTTGATTCCTACTCCACAACACTTGAAGTGTATCTATCTATCTATCTATCTATCTATCTATCTATCTATCTATCTATCTATCTATCTATCTATCTATCTATCTATCTATCTATCTATCTATCTATCTATCTATC
>NC_060954.1:54991869-55005623 GCF_022045245.1 Lucilia cuprina
CTATAGTCTAGTCTATAGTCTAGTCTATAGTCTAGTCTATAGTCTAGTCTATAGTCTAGTCTATAGTCTAGTCTATAGTCTAGTTTATAGTCTAGTCTAGTCTATAGTATAGTCTGTATTCTAGTTTATAGTCTTTATATTCTAGTCTCTAGTCTATAGTTTTGTTTACAGTCTAGTTTATAGTCTTGTTTACAGTTTATTCTATAGTCTAGTCTATAGTCTAGTATTCTAGCCTATCAGACTTGTAGAATCTAAATTTTCGGGACTATCTAGCCCATATTATATTCAGTTAAGTAAATACACAATTTATAATATTGTCAGTAATTTGAAGTGCGTGGTAAAGATATTTTGTTTGATGTTGTTTTTGTAATTTTGAAAAATATTTTGGTAACTGCTAAGAGTCAAAGGAATTTCATAATTGTTCATGACACGTGCTGGTCAATGAATGTACATAAAATTATCAAATAAGAAAAAGATATGTATATGTGAATACATAAATGTATAGGCACATGTGTTCGGCAGAATATAAAGGAAAGAACACATGAATAGCTTTAAGATAAAAACTGATTTCTCGTTAAATTTTAACCTATACCCAACAAACGTATAGTTAAACAACTGAATAAGGATGTTCTTATAGTAAAAGGTATATATATGTGTGTGTGTATATGTATGTATGTTCATAGGAACGAATCATTATTTAGTTTGTATAAAATCACGATAGTAACTGGGTTATGTTATGTTTTAAGATTTCCAATATTTGACAAAATAAGTGAACTTTATTTCTTGGAAACGTTTTTTTGATGTTTCAATAGTCTTTGTTAGTTGTTATTATTAAAACATGTTATGAGTTAAATTTTGTTATTTTATATTTTTAAATTAATTATTTCTTTGTAAATTTTTGTTACAGCTCAAGTGTATTGTATATAATATTTGTACAATGTGAACACTATGGACATTGTTTGTAAAAATGTTAATTATTTTATAATGAAATTACATGATTTACTGGGTAAATATTTATTTATATATTTATACTGCTACATACATATACATATGTAGGTAGGTCTTTGTTTATATTGTTTATTATTTTACTCCTGTTTTTCTATTTCCACACATATACATATGTACATAGACAAAAAAATATCTATATTCTTTGTTTGTTAGCTTTTATTTACTTTAGTTAATTTCTTTTTGTTTAGTTAGTAAAATTATACAGGATATTAATAAAATAACCCAATTGAGAAAAACTGAGAAATAAAACTTTAAGAATAAAATTATTCAATTATTTTCTTTAACATAATAAGCTCTTACTTCTGAATCCGATTAGGTCTCATATTCAACTTCTAATATTGCTAAACAATAATAAAATCTTCAAATTGACCATTTTAAAATGTAATTTAAGTTTCTATGCTTCACATCATTGTCCTTGTTAAATATCATCATTATATTTTCTTGTATTTACTTACTTGATCTCTGATTCTTAATGAAGTATAGTTGCAGTCTTTCTTTGAATGTGTTTTCATTAACATAGTATTCCACACGGACTCTGTAAATAATAATAAAAAAGGAGAAATAAAAAATGTTAATTAAAACTGTTTTAGGATGAATATAAATTTGTATTAAAGATTAAATTCAAAAATATTAAACATTTAAAGTTTGATGTTTAAAAACAGAAAACAGATATCAATATAATTGAAAAAAAATGTATATTTGGATACTAAAAAAGATCGAAGTATATGTATTCTTAGAGACTAGAGTAAAAACCACAGATTGGACCACAGCCAGAATTGACACAAGACTAAAATTCTAAATATAGACGAGAACATAGAATATGATTCATGTAGACTACACTATAGATAAGACTATAGATTGTAATATAGACCAAACTCTAGACTAGACTATAGAAAAGACTACAACTAGACTATAGACAAGACTATAGACTAGACTATAGACTACACTATAGACTAGACTATAGACAAGACTATAGACTAGACTATAGACTAGACTATAGACTAGACTATAGACTAGACTATAGACTAGACTATAGACTAGACTATAGACTAGACTATAGACTAGACTATAGACTAGACTATAGACTAGACTATAGACTAGACTATAGACTAGACTATAGACTAGACTATAGACTAGACTATAGACTAGACTATAGACTAGACTATAGACTAGACTATAGACTAGACTATAGACTAGACTATAGACTAGACTATAGACTAGACTATAGACTAGACTATAGACTAGACTATAGACTAGACTATAGACTAGACTAGACTATAGACTAGACTATAGACTAGACTATAGACTATAGACTAGACTATAGACTAGACTATAGACTAGACTATAGACTAGACTATAGACTAGACTATAGACTAGACTATAGACTAGACTATAGACTAGACTATAGACTAGACTATAGACTAGACTATAGACTAGACTATAGACTAGACTATAGACTAGACTATAGACTAGACTATAGACTAGACTATAGACTAGACTATAGACTAGACTATAGACTAGACTATAGACTAGACTATAGACTAGACTATAGACTAGACTATAGACTAGACTATAGATAGACTATAGACTAGAATATAGACCTAGACTATAGACTAGACTATAGACTAGACTATAGACTAGACTATAGACTAGACTATAGACTAGACTATAGACTAGACTATAGACTAGACTATAGACTAGACTATAGACTAGACTATAGACTAGACTATAGACTAGACTATAGACTAGACTATAGACTAGACTATAGACTAGACTATAGACTAGACTATAGACTAGACTATAGACTAGACTATAGACTAGACTATAGACTAGACTATAGACTAGACTATAGACTAGACTATAGACTAGACTATAGACTAGACTATAGACTAGACTATAGACTAGACTATAGACTAGACTATAGACTAGACTATAGACTAGACTATAGACTAGACTATAGACTAGACTATAGACTAGACTATAGACTAGACTATAGACTAGACTATAGACTAGACTATAGACTAGACTAGACTATAGACTAGACTATAGACTAGACTAGACTATAGACTAGACTAGACTATAGACTAGACTATAGACTAGACTATAGACTAGACTATAGACTAGACTATAGACTAGACTATAGACTAGACTATAGACTAGACTATAGACTAGACTATAGACTAGACTATAGACTAGACTATAGACTAGACTATAGACTAGACTATAGACTAGACTATAGACTAGACTATAGACTAGACTATAGACTAGACTATAGACTAGACTATAGACTAGACTATAGACTAGACTATAGACTAGACTATAGACTAGACTATAGACTAGACTATAGACTAGACTATAGACTAGACTATAGACTAGACTATAGACTAGACTATAGACTAGACTATAGACTAGACTATAGACTAGACTATAGACTAGACTATAGACTAGACTATAGACTAGACTATAGACTAGACTATAGACTAGACTATAGACTAGACTATAGACTAGACTATAGACTAGACTATAGACTAGACTATAGACTAGACTATAGACTAGACTAGACTATAGACTAGACTATAGACTAGACTATAGACTAGACTATAGACTAGACTATAGACTAGACTATAGACTAGACTATAGACTAGACTATAGACTAGACTATAGACTAGACTATAGACTAGACTATAGACTAGACTATAGACTAGACTATAGACTAGACTATAGACTAGACTATAGACTAGACTATAGACTAGACTATAGACTAGACTATAGACTAGACTATAGACTAGACTATAGACTAGACTATAGACTAGACTATAGACTAGACTATAGACTAGACTATAGACTAGACTATAGACTAGACTATAGACTAGACTATAGACTAGACTATAGACTAGACTATAGACTAGACTATAGACTAGACTATAGACTAGACTATAGACTAGACTATAGACTAGACTATAGACTAGACTATAGACTAGACTAGACTATAGACTAGACTATAGACTAGACTATAGACTAGACTATAGACTAGACTATAGACTAGACTATAGACTAGACTATAGACTAGACTATAGACTAGACTATAGACTAGACTATAGACTAGACTATAGACTAGACTATAGACTAGACTATAGACTAGACTATAGACTAGACTATAGACTAGACTATAGACTATAAATAGACTATAGACTAGACTATAGACTAGACTATAGACTAGACTATAGACTAGACTATAGACTAGACTATAGACTAGACTAGACTAGACTATAGACTAGACTATAGACTAGACTATAGACTAGACTATAGACTAGACTATAGACTAGACTAGACTATAGACTAGACTATAGACTAGACTATAGACTAGACTATAGACTAGACTATAGACTAGACTATAGACTAGACTATAGACTAGACTATAGACTAGACTATAGACTAGACTATAGACTAGACTATAGACTAGACTATAGACTAGACTATAGACTAGACTATAGACTAGACTATAGACTAGACTATAGACTAGACTATAGACTAGACTATAGACTAGACTATAGACTAGACTATAGACTAGACTATAGACTAGACTATAGACTAGACTATAGACTAGACTATAGACTAGACTATAGACTAGACTATAGACTAGACTATAGACTAGACTATAGACTAGACTATAGACTAGACTATAGACTAGACTATAGACTAGACTATAGACTAGACTATAGACTAGACTATAGACTAGACTATAGACTAGACTATAGACTAGACTATAGACTAGACTATAGACTAGACTATAGACTAGACTATAGACTAGACTATAGACTAGACTATAGACTAGACTATAGACTAGACTATAGACTAGACTATAGACTAGACTATAGACTAGACTATAGACTAGACTATAGACTAGACTATAGACTAGACTATAGACTAGACTATAGACTAGACTATAGACTAGACTATAGACTAGACTATAGACTAGACTATAGACTAGACTATAGACTAGACTATAGACTAGACTATAGACTAGACTATAGACTAGACTATAGACTAGACTATAGACTAGACTATAGACTAGACTATAGACTAGACTATAGAGTAGACTATAGACTAGACTATAGACTAGACTATAGACTAGACTATAGACTAGATTAGCTGGGTAAAATGTGTTGTATAACATTATAAATTAAAGTTTTAATTGTTATCTCAACGAAAGGGTAATGGGATGGTTTTTAACCGTAAACCATATAAAAATAGTGGTTTAGTTGTGTTTTACTTAAGTATATTTTAAACCGATTATTTACTACATAAACTGACTTCTATTTAAAAATGAACTGATTTTTTTCTTTGATATGAAGAAGCTACCGCCGCCTTTAGCTTATCTTTTCACATTTTTATTTTTTTTTATTCTTCTTACGAAAAAAGACATTCTATATTTATTTTCCATTTTATTGAGCTGTCTTTTATTATCTAAAATAACATTTTAATATAAGTTTTTATTCGTTATAGTTATACTGCTATGCTCCAGCTGTAACATCGCATGAGTGTGTAAAAAATAAAAATTTGAACATGAAAGTTTTTTACACTTAAGTTCACGACAAGAGGAAATGTTAAAGTCATAAAAAGTTATATTTAAGTTTGTCTATTAAATTAAGCTATTGCTAAAATTTTATTTGAATTTTAACGAAATTATATGCAAAAAATTTATATTATGTCTATTTATAAAAATACTCTTGAACTACAAAAAAACTCTGCTTCTTTTAACATTCTAACACACTAATTTTTCTGTTTGTAGTCTTAATAAGTCAACAAATGTTTTGCATGTTTGAGATTTCCTTTTAAAATAATGTTGACACTTTCACTAAAAGAACTATTCAGCTAAATATTAGGGGGTTTCTTTTAATTATATTAAAATATTTTGCAATTTGTTTTCAAGATAAATTGACTTTTCTGTTTTTGGATGTATCTCTTCTAGTTTCCAAGATAAATGAACTTTACGAAACATCGATCGAATTTTAAATTGTTGTCACTTTAATTTCCTACCAAATCTTGATTTTTGAGTGAAAACATAAAAGTCCATTTTCTATATAAACTAGAAGAGCTAGGGCCAAAAGTATAGTAATCTATGATCACCTTTATAAATTAAATTTTTATACCTTTATTATTAAATCTTGATTTTTGATTGAAAACATAATAGTCCATTTTCTGGCTAAACTAGAGGAGCTAAGGCCAAAAGGATGATAATCTGTGATCATCTTTATTTCCTACCAAATCTTTATTTTTGAGTGAAAACATAAAAGTCCATTTTCTGGCTAAACTAGAGGAGCTAGGGCCAAAAGGATGATAATCTGTGATCACTTTAATTTCCTACCAAAACATGGTTTTTGAGCGAAACATAAAAGTCCATTTTCTGGCTAAACTAGAGGAGCTAGGGCCAAAAGGATGATAATCTGTGATCACCTTTATTACCTAATAAATCTTGATTTTTGATTGAAAACATAAAAGTCCATTTTCTAGCTAAACTAGGGGAGCTAAGGCCAAAAGGATGATAATCTGTGATCATCTTTATTTCATACCAAATCTTGATTATTGAGTGAAAACTCAAAAGTCCATTTTCTGGCTAAACTAGAGGAGCTGGGCCAAAAGGATGATAATCTGTGATCACTTTAATTTCCTACCAAATCTTGATTTTTGAGTGAAAACATAAAAGTCCATTTTCTATATAAACTAGAAGAGCTAGGGCCAAAGGTATAATAACCTATGATCAACTTTATTAATTAAATCTTTATACTTTTATTATTAAATCTTGATTTTTGATTGAAAACATAATAGTCCATTTTCTGGCTAAACTAGAGGAGCTGGGGCCAAAAGGATGATAATCTGTGATCACCTTTATTTCCTATTAAATCTTGATTATTGATTGAAAATATAAATGTCGATTTTCTGACTAAACTAGAGGAGCTAGGGCCAAAAGGATGATAATCTGTGATCACTTTTATTTCCTACCAAATCTTGATTTTTGAGTGAAAACATAAGAGTCGATTTTCTGGCTAAACTAGAGGAGCTAGGGCCAAAAGGATCTGTGATCACCTCTATTTCCTACCAAATATTGATTTTTGATTGAAAACACAAAAGTCCATTTTCTGGCTAAACTAGAGAAGCTAGGACCAAAAGGATCACTTTAATTTCTTTCCAAATCTTGATTTTTGAGTGAAAACATAAAAGTCAATTTTCAGGCTAAACTACAGGAGCTAGGACCAAATGGATGATAATCTGTGATCACTTTTATTTCCTACCAAAACATGATTTTTGATTGAAAACATAAAAGTCCATTTTCTGGCTAAACTAGAGGAGCTACAGCCAAAAGGATGATAATCTGTGACTACCTTTATTTCCTACCAAATCTTGATTTTTGACTGAAAACATAAAAGTCAATTTTCTGGCTAAACTACAGGAGCTAGGAACAAAAGGATGATAATCTGTGATCACTTTAATTTCCTACCAAATCTTGATTTTTGAGTGAAAACATAAAAGTCTATTTTCTGGATAAACTAGAGGAGCTAGGGCCAAAAGGATAATAGTCTATGATCACCTTTATTTCCTACCAAATCTTGATTTTTGAGTCAAAACACAACTGGAGGAGCTAGGGCCAAAAGGATGATAATCTGTGATCACTTTCATTTCCTACCAAAACATGATTTTCGATTGAAAACATAAAAGTCAATTTTCTGGCTAAACAAGAGGAGCTAAGGCCAAAAGGATTATAATCTGTGATCACTTTTATTTGCTACCAAAACATGATTTTTAAGTGAAAACATAAAAGTCCATTTTCTGACTAAACTAGAGGAGCTAGAGCCAAAAGGATGATAATCTGTGATCACTTGTATTTCGTTACAAAACATGACTTTTTATTTGAAAACTTAAAAGTCCATTTTCTAGCTAAACTAGAGGAGCTAGGGTCAAAAGGATGATAATCTGTGATCACCTTTATTTCCTATTAAATCTGGATTATTGATTGAAAACATAAAAGTCCATTTTCTGGCTAAATCTTGATTATTGATTGAAAACATAAAAGTCCATTTTCTGGCTAAACTAGAGGAGCTAGGGCCAAAAGGATGATAATCTGTGATCACTTTTATTTCCTTTCAAATCTTGATTTTTGAGTTAAAACACAAAAGTCCATTTTCTGGCTAAACTAGAGGAGCTAGGGCCAAAAGAATGATAATCTGTGATCACCATTATTTCCCATCAAATCTTGATTTTTTAGTCAAAACATAAAAGTATATTTTCTGGCTAAACTGGAGGAGCTAGGGCCAAAAGGATGATAATCTGTAATCACTTTAATTTCCTACAAAGTCCTGATTATTGAGTGAAAACACGAAAGTCCATTTTATGGCTAAACTAGAGGAGCTAGAGCCAAAAGGATGATAATCTGTAATCAGCTTTATTTTCTACCAAATCTTGATTTTTGAGTAAAAACATAAAAGTCCATTTTCTAAGGCCAAAAGGATGATAATCTGTAATCAGCTTTATTTCATATCAAATCTTGATTTTTGATTGAAAACATAAAAGTCCATTTTTTTTGGCTAAACTACAGGAGCTAGGGCCAAAAGATGATAGTCTGTGATAGTCTGTGTTATCTTCTACCAAATCTTGATTTTTGAGTTAAAACATAAAAGTCCATTTTCTGGCTAAACTAGAGGAGCTTTTTCCAAAAGGCTGATAATCTGCGATTACCTTTATTTCCTACTAAATCTTGATTTTTGATTGAAAGCATAAAAGTCAATTTTCTGGCTAAACTAGAGGAGCTAGTGCCAAAGGGATGATAAACTGTGATCACTTTTGTTTCCTACCAAATCTTAATTTATGAGTGAAAACATAAAAGTCCATTTTCTGGCTAAACTAGAGGAGCTGGGGCCAAAAGGATGATAATCTTTGATCACTTTAATTTCCTACCAAAACATGATTTTTGAGAGAAAACTTAAAAGTCCATTTTCTGGCTAAACTAGAGGAGCTAGGGCCAAAAGGATAATAATCTGTGATCACTTCTATTTCCTTACAAAACATGATTTTTGAGTGAAAACTAGAGGAGCTAGGGCCAAAAGGATAATAATCTGTAATCACTTTAATTTCCTACCAAATCTTGATTTTTGAGTGAAAACACGAAAGTCCATTTTATGGCTAAGCTAGAGGAGCTAGAGCCAAATGGATGATAATCTGTAATCACCTTAATTTCCTACCAAAACTTGATTTTTGAGTGAAAACATAAAAGTCCATTTTCTAGGGCCAAAAGGATGATAATCTGTGATCACGTTTATTTCCTATCAAATCTTGATTTTTGATTGAAAACATAAAAGTCCATTTTTTGGCTAAACTACAGGAGCTAGGGCCAAAAGGATGATAATTTGTGATCACTTTTATTTCCTACCAAAACTTGATTTTTGAGTGAAAACACAAAAGTCCATTTTCTGGCTAAACTAGAGGAGCTAGGGCCAGAAGGATTATCATCCTTTTGGCCCTAGCTTCTCTGTGATCACTTTTATTTTCTACCAAATCTTGATTTTTGAGTTAAAACATAAAAGTCCATTTTCTGGCTAAACTAGAGGAGCTAGGACCAAAAGGATGATGATCTGTGATCACTTTTATTTGCTTCCTTAGTTTCCTATTAAATCTTGATTTTTGATTGAAAACAAAAAAGTCCATTTTCTGGCTAAACTAGAGGAGCTAGGGCCAAAAGGATGATAATCTGCGATCACTTTAATTTCCTACCAAAACATGATTTTTGAGTGAAAACATAAAAGTCCATTTTCTGGTTAAACTAGAGGAGCTAGGCCTAAAGGATGAAAATCTGTGATCACATTTATTTCCTATTAAATCTTGATTTTTGAGTGAAAACATAAAAGTCCATTTTCTGGCTAAACTAGAGCTGATAGGGCCAAAAGGATGATAATCTGTGATCACCTTTATTATTTAAATTTTGATTTTTGATTGAAAACATAAAAGTCCATTTTCTGGCTAAACTAGAGGAGCTAGGGCCAAAAGGATGATAATCTGTGATCACTTTAATTTCCTAGCAAAACATGATTTTTGAGTATAAACATAAAAGTCCATTTTCTGGCTAAACTAGAGGAGCTAGGGCCAAAAGTATGATAATCTGTGATCACTTTTATTTTCTACTTTAGTTTCCTATTAAATCTTGATTATTGATTGAAAACATAAAAGTCCATTTTCTGGCTAAACTAGAGGAGCCAGGATCAAAAGGATGATAATCTGTGATCACTTTTATTTGCTACCAAAACATGATTTTTAAGTGAAAACATAAAAGTCCATTTTCTGACTAAACTAGAGGAGCTAGAGCCAAAAGGATGATAATCTGTAATCACCTTGATTTCTTACAAAATCTTGATTTTTGATTAAAAACATAAAAGTCCATTTTCTGGCTAAACTACAGGAGCTAGGGCCAAGAGGATGATAATATGTGATCACTTCTTTTTCCTTACAAAACATGAAAAAGGATGATAATCTGTGATCACCGTTATTTTATATTAAATCTTGATTTTTGATTGAAAACATAAAAGTCCATTTTCTGGCTAAAATACAGGAGGTAGGGCCAAAAGGATGATAATCTGTGATCACTTTTATTTCCTATCAAATCTTGATTTTTGAGTTAAAACATAAAAGTCCATTTTCTGGCTAAACTACAGGAGCTAGGGACAAAAGGATGATAATCTGTGATCACTTTAATTTCCTACCAAAACTTGATTATTGAGTGAAAGCATAAAAGTCCATTTTTTGGCTAAACTTGGCTCTTTTTTCCAGTTTCCAAAAAAAATGGACTTTTATCGATTTTTACTTGAACATGAAAGTGATTTTCATTGTTTTTCCTCTATCTCTTATAGTTTCCAAAATAAATGGACTTTTATGTTTTTACTAAAAAAATTTTAGTTTTCATATTAAATCTACTTTTATGTAATTTTTTTTATACAAAGAGAACCTTACTTCTTTAATACGTATGTATGTGAGTGCATAAAATTTGTTGTTCATATGTATATGTTAATTTTCATGAAGATATGACATGAAGAAGTGCAAGTAGCAGAGGTAAAACTATCACAAACTATTGTGTTTAACGATGTCTGTAAAGAAAAAAGTTATAAATTTGCTTTGAAATTTTGACAAAGATAAAAACGAAAGACAAGCAATTCTGTAATTCAACAAAGAAATTTCGCAAATAAATAAAACAAACACTAAAGCAAAGAAGCTACACCTGCAGGGACATATAAAAATACTTAAAAGAGAGAAAGAACACCTTTACTCTAAGTGTCTGCAGGATAACTTTTTTGAACTTTTTTTTCAAAAATATAAATCTTTAAAGAGTTGAATTTAATGTTATAATTTAAAAAAACAATAAATTTATCTAAAGTTTAACTTAAAACAGTTGTTAAAGTTCTATAGAATTGTGTTTCATTTGGCATAGGTTTTGAATTAAACCTCCTCTACGTATGATTAATTTCGTAATGAAATTCAAAACCGATAACAATCATACGCCTAGTATAACTTTGAACATGTGTAATTTAATTATATATTATTTTTAGGCTAAAGATTTTAATAAATTTATGGATTGAATTAAGTCTATACTAATGGAAAGGATTTTCATTAAGCTTCTTTAATTAACTAAGAAATTGTTTATTACAAAGACAACAAGACGATAATGATGAGATGATGTAATGGATTTAAGCTTGAATGATTTTAATAATTATTAATAAATGTAAGGGTTGTTATATAACTACAGTTAAAACTTAATACACTTTTAATGTTAATAGAGATTAAGTTAATGAAGTAAACCAACTACTTAAATATTTCTTATAATCAATATACTTAGAAAAAGCTGAAATTCATTACTTTACAAAACCCACAGAAATAAACAAACAAAAGCCAATTTATATGTCAATAAAACTAAAATAAGCAATGTCTTTGGAATCCTTATTTTCCAAGATAAATCTTATAAAACATCATTATGCCAAAATTTTGTGGCAAGGATAAGTAAATGCCAATACAAAAGTTTTATTTAATAAAGGATGAAAACTAAAAATCTACTTAAATATTAAGTTAAAGGCGAAATAAATCATATTAATTTCTTTAATTATTATGATTTTATTTACTATATATCCAGGGAAAATTTTAGAATTAGTTCTAGAGCGAAAGCAAAGAGAATCACTTAAGATTCTTAAATAGTTAAACATTGGTGCTAGTGAAGTTGTCATTACTATTAAAACTCATTTCTGGGAACGTTGTTGTGTTTCTTAAGAATTTTTAAATAGTTTTTAAATCACTAGTTCTTTGAAACTAGTGAACACTAGTTTAATAGAACGAACACTAGTTCATTGTTCGTACTGTAATCATATGTTCAAGAACTAGTTGTGGTATATTTTTGTATGCCTAACACTTTTAGAAAAAGGTATAAAGTGTCTGTATGTCCGTCTTTCCTTCCGTCTGTCTCTATATAACTTTCGATCCCTATCTAGGGCACCCAAATTCTTTAATTACACTATTCAACATGCAGTACACTTAATGCAAGTACATTAACATAAAAAACCACAGATATAAATGGATTTATTAACCAAAGAAATAGCAGCACAATTTCCAGAGCATTAAACTGTATAATTTTTCATTTTGTTTTCTGCATTTAACAAATTTCATCTGCAATAGATTGCTGGATAAAAATCGAGACAAAAAACTAAGAAAAGTATGAGTAATGAAACACGATAAAGAAATCCCAGTGCAAATGATTGTTTATACGAGTTCAATTACCTCTTTGTTAGAGCCAATTGCAAAACCCTGCGGTTTGGAGTGGTTGCATAGTAATAATGTTGTTTGGTGAATTTGTTTTAAGAAAAAGTAAAACCACATAAATCGTAGTGACATTTTACACCAGAAATGCGAATTTTAAGTTCTTAAATTCATTTCTTATATTCTCATTTATCTTTTTCTTTATAAAAATTTAGAAAAATAGCTGTATAGATAGAAAGATGGATAGATACACAGAGAAAACAGATTCGTTGTGTTAACCGAATTTGTTTCCAATCGAATTTAGTCGGTTCTGACAACTATATAAAAATTCGATTGCAACTATTGTAAAATTTGGTTATTATTACTGAATATATGGTGTACACAATTTTTTTATTTATTATTCGTATTTGTAACTGAAATATTATTAATTAAAAAACAATTTGTGGATCGTGTGTATTTTTAAATCTATTTTATTTTGTTTAAAATATTTACATTACAATATGTATAAACTTACAAAACTTATATATAAATATAAAATAAGAACTTCTTCCCTTTAGTTTTAAGATTTTGATGTAATAAACATAGTTTTTATGTATCAGGGATTTTGCTTCCCTTTCTGTCTAAGGAACACTAGCTTTTCACGCCTTAACGCTGCTGCAAAATTATTAAATATTATAGAAACATAACATAAAATAGATTTTAAGATATAAAACATTAAACATTACCTTTTTTATCCAAATTTCTGCATTTTATTCCCAAATATAAATCGATTTTTTTATTTTAAATTATAAATTTGTTTTATTTTGTTTATTTTTGTATACGTCAACTATAATTACCAATTAATTGGTTGTGACCATCGAATTTAGTTCCTTTAACCGTAATTAAATTTTAAATAATTTTTTCAAATGATAATTGATTGCAGTGCTCAATATTTTATACTTTTAACAGTTTTTCGGTCACAG
>NC_060954.1:55005723-55010328 GCF_022045245.1 Lucilia cuprina
AGTCTGGACTATAGAGTAGCCTATAGTCTGGACTATAGAGTAGTCTATAGTCTGGACTATAGAGTAGTCTATAGTCTGGACTATAGAGTAGTCTATAGTCTGGACTATTGTTTATTCTATTCTATTGTTTAGCCTATATCTTGGAATATCATCAGTTCTACATTCAGGTCTATTGTCTGTTTTAAAGTCTAGTGTACAAAATTTAATCTAGTCGATATTCTATTGCTTAGTACTTGGTACTATGATGGTGACTTTAATCTAGTCTGTCAATAATCAAGACTATAGTTTATATATACGACATTTTCCCAGATCAATAGTTAAAAAAATTTCCCATATGAAAAGTGACCACCCTAATACACAGACACATTTATTTTTATTATTAACTCACCTCGTAAAAACTAAACACAGCAGTGTGGCTGACAGTATTGTCAATTGTTGTGACAAGGCGGACTGTGATTTTTGCATGGCACGATGTAAATCGTTCTAAATAATTACACAGTTAAAAAACATCAAAGCGTTTTGATTATACATATAAAATTCTTAAGCAATTAACTGTTGACAAAACAGCAATACTTACGAACATGTTCTCGAGAGAACGTTTTGCTAACCAGCAATTTAGGAATATGGGTATAAATAAATTTCTTAAAGGCGGCCATAGTATCTAAATGGTAAATGAAAGAAAAACAAATAAAATTTTATAATTAAAAATTCTAAAAGCTAAAATTTTCAATTGTTTGTGGAATAATTTTTTTTGAACCAATTGTAACCAAGTTTTAACTTACTGTTAATGCAAAAGGTATTGTCGTAATTAATTCTAATATAAAATGAAATGACAGGATTTGTTGCCATATATTTCCCTAGATACAGAAATATTGAGAAAACAAAAAACAAAAGAATAAGAAGAATATATGTTAAAAATACAAGAATAAAAAATGGACAAAAATAAATTAAAGAAAAACAATTAAAATTAAGCAAACATACAAGGACTCACACACATGACATATACAAGTAGGTATGTAAGTGTACACAAATCGTTTGGACATCTGTCTGTGTGCTTTTTACATGTATATATTAAGTGAGTCACTTTATGTGCATTTTCTCCAAACAATTTTCTTTAAACTTACCTTATAGCCAAGATATGTTAAAAGAACGGCTTCTGTTAGTGAAACTAATGCTAAAATTAATTGAACAGCCCATAATACAGTGGCACGATTTACCCACAATATCGCCTCCCAATTGATAATGGGATTCTCTTGAAATTCCTCTTCAGTTAATTCTGCTGAAGCTAAAAATTCTGTTTTATTACTAACATTACAGCCATAACTGGAAAATTTACAAAATAAAAAGAAAATATTAATAAATATTAAGATTTTAAAAATGGATTTTAATCTCCTTCTTACCATGTGGCATATGTTGGATTTGTATCCGTTATCACACGTAAAATATACAAAACACAAGCTAATAATTTAAAAAATAAATCAGCTATACGTATTCGTAAACCTGTTGATGAAAAAAATTTTATAGAAATAATTAACAAATTAATAAAATTTAAAGAAAAAATAAAACCAAAAAATTGTCTATTTTGGTCTAGTCTAGTGTAGTCTATAGTCTTGTTTATAGTCTAGTCTATAGTCTATAGTCTTGTATATAGTCTAGTCTATAGTCTAGTCTATAGTCTAGTCTATAGACTAGTCTATAGTCTAGTCTATAGTCTAGTCTATAGTCTAGTCTATAGTCTAGTCTATAGTCTAGTCTATAGTCTAGTCTATAGTCTAGTCTATAGTCTAGTCTATAGTCTAGTCTATAGTCTAGTCTATAGTCCAGTTTATAGTCTAGTGTATAGTCTGGTCTGTTTATAAAAAACTTACCTAAAGATCTGTACATATTGTGGCACACTTGGTGCAAAATCTTTAACAGCCCATGAACGTAAAATCGTGTGCTCATCGGCAGCAGTCTTATCGGCATAATTGCGTGCGGCTAAAATAAAACATGCCTCAGCCTCATTCATGCGTGCTCGTGCTAAATCGCCATCCTTTAAACAGGATCCCTATAATTGAAACAACAACAAAAAATAAATAATGGAATAAAAACCACATAAACAGATTAATTTAATTTATAAAAGAAATGAAAAAAAAAAATAATAATAATAAACCATGAAACTGCATGAATTGTCGATAAATGGATAAAGTGATTATTTAACTGAAATAAAAGCATTTAGCAGCAGACAAATGAACCACAAACAGGCAAATACAAAATTTGCAGACATTAAGGATTTATTTTGTAATACTTTATATTGCGCCTAAAGAAAGTATTTCAATTTTCAAAATATTCTTTCATCTTGCTTACCTGTATATAAATAACTCTTTGTGCCCATATGGGCACCTGTAGTATCATACGCATTGTCGTATCCAATTCCATGGGACTCAGTAGGACAACATAGTAATCTTGCAACAAAGGATGAGCATAAAATTCATTAAGAAAATCCATTATGGTGTCCGCGTGTAGTGTCGTTGAACAAACGACAACATGTTTTTCACTTTGAGCACGATGCGATGAATAACTGCCACCTAATTTTTGACGTTCCATCCAAGTGAAGGCCAACTGTTCAAACTGTGAGTTAAAGAATTGTTTTGTTAAATAAAAGAAGATATATTATTATGGAATGAATTGAAAAACCGTATTTTCAAGTATTTTCTTAACAATCATCAGCATAACAAAGACAGAACATTCAGTGATATGAAAAAGCAATTAAAAGGTTGTACTGAATATTGTATTTCTTTAAAATGAAATTGAGTACCGAAGAAAAATAAGCTGGATACATATTACATTCAAATTCCAAATCATATAGAAATTATTAAATTTCAAATTGTAGAAAAGCAAGAAATTTGCTATTAAACATTTTGTTCAAATTTATTGCAAATCTAAAAAAAAAATGTCAAAAAATGTTCTTAAATATATCAACAGACTTTTAAATTTTAAACCACCCTCTGGGTTTACTCGACCTAGAAAAGAAATTTTAATCATCATGGTTATGGCAAAGACATTTTTATACTTTTACTCAACTACTTTGTACATTTGCTTGTCAAAATTTTTAACATTTTTCGTTTTGTTTGTATAAATTTTAGATTTGAAATAAATTGTTGTTTTAGCTTTTTATGTCATATGAAAATGAAAAAGGATAAAGAGTAAATAGCTTCATACATCCCCAGTTATATAAATATGTGTTATAACACACACACATTTTAAATTATATATTTACTATAAATAAGTTATAAATATTTATAAAGTGTGTGTATATGTATGTTTATGATTACTATACCTGTGTTGGTAAAACAATTAACGCTACACATATCATTATGACCATGTATAATTGTGAAGGCCAGATATCGGGAACAAAATCACCGTAACCAACTGTTGAAAAGGTGACAACCACATAATACGTTGATTGAAATAAATTTAAATGGCGATGCCCGGCACGTTGAAAATGTTGTATGCCACAAACACTTTGATTAGAAGGTAAAGAAAATGGAAAGAGAAAAATGAATAAAATTAA
Organism: Lucilia cuprina; assembly: GCF_022045245.1. NCBI lineage: Eukaryota > Metazoa > Arthropoda > Insecta > Diptera > Calliphoridae > Lucilia > Lucilia cuprina. The sequence goes on from NC_060954.1 coordinate 55,009,277, forward strand.
ATATTTATAAAAAACATTTCAAGAGAGTTTAATTAGACAAATTTTAAACAGGACTTACTACAGTCTAGTTTGTAAAAGGAACTATAGTATAGTTTATAGTTTGCACTATTGACTAGTCTATTGTTTACGTAATAGTATAGTTTAGCTTTTATGGTTAGACTATACTTTAGTCTAGGGACTCTACATTAATCTCGTTTATAGTCTAAAATAAATTATAGTTTACTGTTTAATCTGGACGGTATCCTAGTATTAAGTTTAATCTATAGTCTGGACTACTATTATCTAGATTATAGTCTAGTCTTTTGTCTGCACTATAGTCATAGTCTGGAATAAGCGCTGTCTATAGTCTTTAATAGCAAACTTTTTGGTATGGACTAAAGTCTAGTCTTTAGTCTGGATTATAGTCTATTTTAAAGTTTAAACTATAGTCTAGTCTAAACTATAGTGTAGTCTAAAGTCTTGTCTATACTTTGGACTGGAATAAGCGCTGTCTATAGTCTCTAATAGCAAACTTTTTGGTATGGACTAAAGTCTAGTCTTTAGTCTGGATTATAGTCTATTTTAAAGTTTAAATTATAGTCTAGTCTAAACTATAGTGTAGTCTGAAGTCTTGTCTATACTTTGCACTATATTCTAGTGTAAAGTCAAGCCTTTAGTCTGGGCTAAAGTCGAGTCTATATTTTGGAGTATAGTGTTTTAAATATTTTGAACTATAGTCTAGCTTATAGTCTGGCCATAAGTCTAGGCTATAGTGAAGTCTAAGGCGTGAAATAAAGTCTAGTCTATAGAGTAGTCTATAGTCTGGACTATAGAGTAGTCTATAATCTGGACTATAAAGTAGTCTATAGTCTGGACTATAGAGTAGTATATAGTCTGGACTATAGAGTAGTCTATAGTCTGGACTATAGAGTAGTCTATAATCTGGACTATAGAGTAGTCTATATTCTGGACTATAGAGTAGTCTATAGTCTGGACTATAGAGTAGTCTATAGTCTGGACTATAGAGTAGTCTATAGTCTGGACTATAGAGTAGTCTATAGTCTGGACTATAG
>NC_060954.1:55010428-55019108 GCF_022045245.1 Lucilia cuprina
CTATCTATCTATCTATCTATCTATCTATCTATCTATCTATCTATCTATCTATCTATCTATCTATCTATCTATCTATCTATCTATCTATCTATCTATCTATCTTTATCTTATTTTCAATTCGAAAAGTCGAAAAAAGTATGACAACTTTTAGCTGTTTTTTTATCGCTTTAATTAGTTTTATTTCATTAAAATTTTAGTAAATCGATTTCAATAATGTTTCTATTTTTTAAAACCTTTTAAGTTTTTTTGTTTCCTTTTCATTTATTCACTTACGCTTCTGTTTTAACAGCTTATTTAAAATCATTATTACCGTTGTTAATGTAAATAAACAGGGAAAAGAAAGCAAATAATAAAAAGTGAAAAAACTGTAATCGTATTTTATCATGAAGATTGTGAAATTTAATGTGGTATTTATTTTAAAATATCATTACAGTCACGCACAAAATAATGTAATGAAAATAAATTAAACTTTTTACATAGTTTTAAAAAAATATTCATTCATGTTTAATACAATGCTATTTAAAGAGTTTAAGGGTAAAAAGTTTGATTCCGTTTTTTAATCAATATAATTTATAATACTTTCTTTAGTTTTGTTTACTTGTCACTGTATATTTTAAGCAGCTTCTTTTTTTGCAATTATTTATTAGTTTTGCAATTTGAGATTTTTTTTCCATCACATATTACCAGTAAGTATATATGCAATTCTTATAGGCTTTTATAGGTTTTTATTGAGATACGTATTTAAGATAAAATTTGCTATTATTATATTAATATAACTATTCTATACATTTATTGTAAATCAATTTTTAATGTGTTAAATTGTTTCAGACTTATTCTTTTTGCTGTTTAACTATATTCGTTTACTTCATTATATACTGCTCTTTACTAGCAAATTTAATTTAATTACTGCAAAATTAAATTTCAAAAATTTAAATTGTGTAATTTAAATATTTTTCTTTTGAACATGATACTTTATGCTAAAAATCATAATGAACTTAAATAGGTGTAAAGTGTAGTACTTTCCGTAAAATGTTTTAATGAAATTATGTGAAAAAGTGATTTTACGTTAAATCAGAAGTTTAATTACTTTTCATTAATTTAAAGGGAAATTCTATATAAAATTGTAATAAAACTCTTTAAAATAAGAATAAAAGAGCCGCCTGTCTAAAACAGATCATAAGATTTGAACAAGTTTTTCTTACAAATAAAGTTCTTTATAAAAGTTAAAACTTTTTTTCATAAGCTTTTTAAAAAAATTGTACACGCTTATTTTTCAGAAGTTTAATTGAGAAAAATTTCTTCTAGAAGTTTTCTTTAGCAAATTAATTTTATAATAATTTCTCTAAAAAGATTTCTTTTTATAAGCTTTTTTCCAAAAGTTTTCTATAGTTAAAATATCTTGGAAATATTTTCTCTAGATGTCTTTGAAAGATTTTTCTTTAGAACAGGTTTTTTGAAAAAGCTTTCCCTTTGAAAAGTTGTCTTTGAAAGATTTTTCTTTAGAACAGGTTTTTTGAAAAAGCTTTCCCTTTGAAAAGTTTTCTCTAGATTTTTTTTTTAAAGTTTTTCTATAGTAAAGTGTTCATTTGAAGAGCTCTTCTCTAGAAAAGCTTCCATTAGAAGGTTTTCTTTAGAAAAGTTTCATTAGAAAAGTTTTTAAAAGAAAAGTTTTAAAAAGAAAAGTTTTCATCAGAATGTTTTCTTTAGAAAAGTGTTCATTAGAAAAGAGAAAGTTTTCTTTTGAAGAGTTTTCTTCAGAATGTTTTCTTTTGAAAATTTTATTAAAAATGTTTTCTTTTGAAAAGCTTCAGAAAGTTTTTCTCAGCAAAGTTCTTTTATAAAAGTTTTGTTTGAAAAAGCTTCTTTCAGAAAAGCTTTTATTACATACGCTTTTTATAGATAAGCTTTCCTTAAAAAGATTTTCTATAGTAAAAGTTTTATTAGAATAGTTTTCATTTGAAAAGTTTCTCTAGAAAAGCTTTTCTTTAAAAGGGTTTTTATTGTAAAATTTTTATTAGAATCGTTTTCATTTGAAAAGTTTCTCTAGAAAAACTTTTATAAAAAAGTTTTTTCTAGAAAAGTTTCTGTTCAAAAAGTTTCTTTAAAAAAGCTTTTCTTTGAAATGTTTTATCTTAAGTTTTTCTTAAGAAAAGTTTTTCTTAAAAAGTTAAAAAAGATTTCTTTCTAAAAAAAATATTAAAAAAGCTTTCTTTAGAAGAGATTAGATATTAAATATTGTTTAGAGAAGTTTTCTTTAAAAAAAATTCTCTATAAGCGTTTCTTTTAAAAGAACTTCTAGGAAGAGTTTTTGTTCAAAAATATTTTCTTTAAAATTTTTAAACAAAATTTATTTAAGTATTATATTGAAAAAATGTTTTCTTTATATAGAAACTATATCTAACGTGATATGTAAAACTTGGTTATTAAGAGATTTCGTGCTTAAAATTATTTACAGAAAATTTTAATTAAATACAACTTTTTCTGTACAAGTTGATTATAAACAATGCAATTTAAAAAAACCCCTTAGTACATAATCCTCAATTTCAAAAAAAAAAAGGATATTAACATGTTTTCACAGAAAATTATATTGATTACAACAATAAAGTAACAAAACAAAAAATAAATAAATTTAAATTATAACACGCGAATGTCATACAGTCAGAGAAATATTTTTACACATACAATGTTGTAGTGACACACGCACACATAGCCACAAACTTATATAAACAGACAGACAGACACAGCACAAAAGCATAGTTTTATAATAATGATGACAAATAAGAATAGAAGTAATAGTATTAGTTAATAGAAGTAGTTAATAAATGGTGTTTGTACTTATTAGAAATCGCGTTTTTATAAATATGTATTTCTATTTATATTGAAAAGAAATAAAAACAAACTCAAGACAAAATCATAAAAATAGAGGACAGAAACAAGAACCAAAAAAGTATTAAATCACACACAAAAACTTTGTTTTATTTTTAATAGTAATCATATGCATAACGTATTTAATTATTATTTTCTATCATTTTCACTCTTATTTTTTTAGTTTTTTGAACTTTGTCAGTTTTTATGGTTGTTTTTATTTGTTATTTATATTTTTTTCCTTTTTTTAGTTTTTTGTTTATTATCTTACTTACCACCACCATCTTTACCCGTTGCTGGATCTGCATTTTGATTTTGTTGATTTTGATTAACGACAAATGCAGAATTCTCCTCTTTCGTTATACTCATATAATAGCAGGTATCATCTTTTTTCATTATATGTCGTGGACCAGGATTCAGCAGTATGGTGTCTTCATAGAATTCTGGCAATTGTGCTGGTCGTACACCAACTAAAGCCACACCATATCTGTAATGTTAAATGTTTTTGAGTGAAATTGCTTTTTAAGATTTTAATGTTTCTTTTTTATTATTATTATTATTAACTCACTTTCGATGTGAATGAAAGCTTGCATAAGTGAAACTTTTTCCTTCATATTCTCCGAAAAAACGACTATCTCCTAAAACTATATGATAGATTTCATTGCCAGAACATTTGCCATAGAGACGATGCCATTCTTCGGGTGATTGTTGACCTTCCCTAGAGATAGAAAAAATAAAAATTTTAGTGAAAATGTCTATAAAAAGAGAAATTTAACCAAAAATTTTCTATAAAGAGAAAACCTTATCCGATGAAAGCTAATCAAATTATAGCTTTTCTAGAAATGTTTTCTTAAGAAATTGTTTCTAAAGAAAACTTTTCTATAAAACATTTTTAAAGAAACTTTTTTTTTTTGAAAAATAACATTTATAATGTAAGCTATTTTAAAGTAAATTAAAAAAGCTTTGCTAAAACTTTTCTAGCGAATACTTTTCTACACAAAAACTTGCCTAAAAGATCTAAGAAAGCTTTTAAAAGAAAGTTTTTCTAAAAGGAAAAACCTATTCTAAAGAAAGATTTGATAAAGAAAACTTTTCTTAAAAAAGCTTTTTATAGTAAACTTTTGTGCAGAAATCTTTTTCTGCAAAAAAACTTTAATGAAAAAAGTAAGAAACCTTTTCTTAAGCAAGTTTTTCTAAAAGGAAGCCTGTTATAAAAAAGCTTTTCTAATTAAAATTTTTGTTATAAACATCTTTAAAAAAAAAAGCTGTTCTGAAGAAAACTAGAGTAAACTTTTTTGCAGAAGTTTTTTCAGAAAAAACTTTCTTGAATGAAAGCTTTTCTAGCATAAACTTTTTTTATAGAAATCGTTTCTAAAAACACTTTTTAATGAACTTTTCTGAAGAAAACTTTTCAAAGTATATCTGCTAAAGAAAACTTGTATAAAAAAATTCAAAAAGAAGCTTTTTTAAAAAAAGTTTTTTTCCAAGAAAAGTTTTTATAAAAGAAAGATTTCTTTTAAAGCTTTTCTAATAAAAACTTGTTTTAGAGAAATCTTTTCTGAAGAATTAAAAAAATAAAAAAAACTTTTGAAAAGAAAAGCTTCTCTTAAAAAGCTTTCGTACGAAGAAAAAGGTTTTTTAAAACAAACTTTTGTAGAGAAAAATTTAGTTAAGAAAGCTTTTTAAAAGCATATTTTCTGAATTAAACTTGTCTTAAGAAAATTTTTAAAAGAAAATTTCTTTTAATGAAAGTTTTTTTTTTCAAAAAATTCAAAAAAGCTTTTCTAATGAAAACTTGTTTTATATATATTTTTCTAAAAAAAATATTTTAAATAAAGATTTTTAGGGAGCTTTTTTGAGAATACTTTTTTTAACTTTAAATAAAAACTTTTGTAAAGAAAACTTGTGTTAAGGAAGCTTTTCTAAAGTGTATTTTCAGAAGTAAACTTGTCTAAAGAAAATTTTTCAAAGAAAGCTTTTTAAAAAAATGTTTTTTAAAGGAAAGCTTTTTAATAAAAATTAGCCTTTTTAGAAATCTTTTCTAAAGAAATATTTTAAATATAGTTTTTCGTATGAAAACTATTCTAAAAAAAAATTCTAAAAGAAAGCTATTTGAATACAAAGCTCTTTTTATAAAAATTTTGGTAGAGAAAACTTTTGTAAACTTGTTTAAAGAAAATTTTTCAAAGAAAGTTTTTTTCAAACAAATTTTCTAAAAGGAAGCCTTTTTAAGAAAGCTTTTCTACTATAACCTTTTTAAAAGAAAACTTTAAAATAAAGTTTATCTTAAAAACGCTTTTCTTAAGAAAACATTCTCAAGCAAAGCTTTTCTTAAAAAAATTGTTTGTTAAGAAAGCTTTTCCCAAAAAAACTATTCTATAGAAATATTTTTTAAAGAAAGTTTTTATAAAGAAAATTGTTTTAAAAACTATAGATTTAAAAAAAGCTTTTCTATAAAACTTTTGTAAAGAAAACTTTTTAAAGTTTCAAAAAGCGTTTTAAAAAGAGCTTTTTTAAAAAATGTCTACGAAAACATTTCTGGGAAAGGTTTTGCTATAGTAAACCATTCTAGAGTCAAATTTTCTTATAGATAATTTTCATAGATTTCATCTATAAATACAAATATATCTAAAACATTTGAAGTAGAATCACCAGCAAAAGTTATTCCTCATAAGGACGTGTAATGAGAAGACTTCCATTTCACTTTCTGTTCATGTTCATTAGCATTTATAAAGTTACTAAATAACACACATGTAAAGCAGATTAAGTTACTAACTAGATGTGATATACTTATGCACATATTTCTACACTATTTAACATTTTGGGAACATATAATTTATCAAAAGGTAACAGACTAACCAAATACTTAGTTAGACAGTTCCACAAGGACATGTAATACAAGAAATTTACATAAAATTTGAATTAACATAATGTAGTTGTGGTCAAGACAAAAAAGGGTAAAAACACCAGAAAATGTAAAATATTAATTTCTGTACATTTAAGTGGTCTAAAACAAATTAAAGTAAATAGTTCGAAATGCAAATATTCTGTTTTAACCAAAAAACGTAAAGAGAGATGTTCATACATCTAGGAGCTTAATTTTGTGTATAAATCAAGCAAGCAAACAAATATGACCATAGCCTGTTATATGATACCCTAGAGCCAAATATCTACTCCTTTAAGCGTACAACGTTAGACTAATTTTCGTAATACCCCCAAGTATAGTTATACATGTTACAACGTTCACAAAACAAGTACACTTCCTACGGTATTAGTAAATTGTTATTCTAATCCTTTGAAAGCTTAACTATTTGGTCAAGTTGGTTAGTTAGTTTTAAGCCACCCTCAAAATGAATGTAAAAACGTTTACTTAACTCACCGCATGTTGGGGATTATGAGCATTATTAGTTAAATCTAACTGCTTCCATTCAGTCCCCCATGTATTTGTTATTTATTTAGGTTTAAGTTTGTTTACAAACATGTGTTTAAACTTACCTACATTCATACATACATACATATGTATATGTAGTTATTTTACTGCATATGTATATGATATACTTACTGGCCCCTTGATGTATGCAAGAGTAAAGTAACTAATGTACTGGCACCAGGACATGTACAATTATTGGCCAACAAAGCATATTTAAATTCATCTTCACACACAACATGTTCGGCGAATTTAACATGTAATTTGTGCTCGGGTCTGCAATGGAAAAAAGTGGAAAATTAAGTGAATAAAATAGTCAATGTTGTAGTGGACTACTTATTGTAGTCTACAATTATATAGTCAAGTCTATAGTCTATAGTCTAGTCTATAGTCTAGTCTATAGTCTAGTCTATAGTCTAGTCTATAGTCTAGTCTATAGTCTAGTCTATAGTCTAGTCTATAGTCTAGTCTATAGTCTAGTCTATAGTCTAGTCTATAGTCTAGTCTATAGTCTAGTCTATAGTCTAGTCTATAGTCTAGTCTATAGTCTAGTCTATAGTCTAGTCTACAGTCTAGTCTATAGTCTAGTCTATAGTCTACTCTATAGTCTACTCTATAGTCTAGTCTATAGTCTAGTCTATAGTCTAGTCTATAATCTAGTCTATAGTCTAGTCTATAGTCTAGCCTATAGTTTAGTATATAGTTTAGTCTATAGTCTAGTCTATAGGCTAGTCTTTAGTCCAGTCTATAGTTTAGTCCATGGTTTATTCTATACGCTAGTCTAAAGTCTAGTCTGTAGTCTACAGTTACAGATACCCTAATATAGAAAAAATTTTAGTTATAGAGCAAACACACAACCTTTAACGCCTTTAAGTATGCAATGTAAATTATTATAATGAAAATAACAATAATAACAAAAAGCTCACGTACACACACTTAGTACATCCAACCACACTTTAGCACACAAATAGTAAAAACAAAAACTATTTAATACAAGCTCTTTAACTATTTAAAACTAGAATAAAAAATATATAGAAAAAATTAGAAAAAAAAACCTGTTGTTTCTCAGGTGTACATGTGTACGTGAAAATTAAGGGTGAGTGAATTTTTCTGTTTTAGTATGTGTTTTTATGTAAAAGTGTATAAATATACAGTTAAAGATATTAAGCTGACTCATAACGAATTAGTTCTTGTAAAACTATATATAAAATATAAAGAAAAAATTTTCCTACTCTTAACATAAGATGAGTCGATCTAATGTACATAAATATTTACATGCATATATATACGTATGTATGTTTTAATTTTCCTCTAAGGTGTATTTTATTCTTTAGCTTGTTCTACACCATCATTAAACAATAAATTAAAGACAAAAGAAACTAAAATAAATTAAAGACTTCTTAATTTATTATACAAGCTGTTAAAAGGAGTCAATGTATCCTTTTGAAATTGCATTAATCGGGATTAATTCGAATTTAAATATGTATTAATCTATAAACAGGTTTGTTGTGTTTTATTTTGCTTAGAGAAACTCAGTCGTGTCTTAATACTTATGAATTAGTTATGTGAACCAATATACCAATATATAAAATTGTAGTCCCATTCGAGCCTCGTACTGAACTGCAGGGTTATTGTTTCAGTATCCAACTCCACTAATACATACTAAATAATAACAACTACAAAAAATCAACATCTAAACACAAATGTCTATTTGTAGATAACCCACAAAGATTAATAAATCTTTAAAAATAAGTTGTAAAAATGTTTAACGTCAGCATTATCAGCAACAGACCATTTGATAGTAAACATGTTCGTCAATGAAAATGTATATTACACAATTAAGTGTACCATCAAATTGTAATCATTTTCTACTTAAAAGACGCACAAAATCTTCAAATATAAATAGAAGAATATTTGATTTTCTATCGTTTTATGCACAATAACAATAAATATGTAAGTTATAGCCATGGCTGGCTATTGAATAGATAAATATAATTTTTTAAAATTATATTATGTATTAGAGATTATTGGGATGAGACTACAGTGTATCAAATATTGATTGCTTTCGAGACTAAACTGTTACACAAATAGACATGCAAACATAAATAAATATATATTTGATTATAATATAATTTAGCACATTATACTGAATAATGAAATTGATTTGCTTTTACACTGGATTTAAAGAACAACTGATGGTATTGTAAATCAGCTATGTATAGCAACGCTTTAATGTGATTGGATTCATAGCTCTAGTTCAGTTAAGTTAAACTTCAGTTTTAGTTCAGTTCTAGTTCAGTTCTAGTTCAGTTCTAGTTCAATTCTAGTTCAGTTCTAGTTCAGTTCAAGTTCAGTTCTAGTTCAGTTCTAGTTCAGTTCTAGTTCAGT
>NC_060954.1:55019208-55024248 GCF_022045245.1 Lucilia cuprina
TAGAACTGAACTAGAACTGAACTAGAACTGAACTAGAACTGAACTAGAACTGAACTAGAACTGAACTAGAACTGAACTAGAACTGAACTAGAACTGAATTAGAACAAATGTCAACTTTGTTCAGCCTGGATTATATTTTTTATTTTATTTAAGATCCGCCCTAATATTTTTCTATCAATATTTGAAATGCATTAGAGTGTTTGTTAATGTAGAGAGTATGTAGTTTAACTTTCCCTTTAACTGCAAAAGTTTGTTCTTAAAATTAAATTAATTTAAAAACAAACTATAATTTAAGCTAAAACTGTTAAAGAAAATGATACATATAAAATTTAAATCAATTAAATTTGCTACACAACTTAAGTAAAATATTTAAGTTAACATAGTTGAAAATATTTAATGGAAATTTAAGGAAGGAAAAAGAACAAATAAGTAGATAATAGTAAAAAGCATTTTTGAATTCTAAATTGATATAATATTGTGATGTTTTTAAAAGATTTTCAAAGTAAATTTTTAAAAAAAATTCAGTATTATATTGCTTTTTGTAAGGTTCGCTGGAATTCCCAAATTCCTTTAGTTTAAAAAGATAAATGCAAATGATTACATTGCCTTTACTATTTGCTTACAATATTATTGTGTCCATTAAATAAATTAAAATAAAATTCCTTTCTACAATTTCCTAAAGGACTTTCTGTTAAATCCTAACATTAAAAAGCTTTTGCTGTGGCAAACAAAAGCTTTTCCATGAAGCTTTTAACAGTAAACTTAACATTAAAATAAAGCTTAAACTTTTAACATTAAAAGAGCAGAAAGCTGCAGCAAGGATAAAAACTTTTGTACTTTTAAACTCTTAAAGCGTTATGCTCTTAAAATAGCTTTTCCATGTGTTTGCCGGCAATGTTTAAAAAAAGAAGAAAGGAAAACAAACCGAAACAGCTGTTTTTTATTTATTGACCTTTATTTAAATGGGGGGAAAACTGTTTTATTGTTATTCTTTCACTGAGTTGTGTATAACAGTTTTTTTTGCTGATTTTTATAAAGGAAATTTGTAGATTAAATTATACAAATAATAAAAGCTTCAGTCCTGAACCAAATACCGTGGTATACAAAACACACGCAACACGCGCTTGCTAGACAAATAAAACGAAATTTATGAAACAAAATAAGAAAATATATTTAAATAAAACTAAAAATGTAACGTATTTTTAGAATTTAAAAATGAAAAAAATTTAGAATTAAATATAATAAAAATTAATGAATAATATATTAAAAAGGTGTGATTAAAATAAGTGTAATAATAAGTGGTGTGTTTCTTTTAAACATCGTAAACAAAAATTTCAATTTTTGTGTTTAATTAAATAAATTTTGCATTTAATAATTTCTGTGGTTTTGTGGCGGTCTCAAGTGTATTTGAAGTTTAATTATGTTTTTATTTGGTTTGCAGATTTTTTCAAACAAATGTCATATTAAAAGGCGCTATAATGTTTTAATGCAAAATTCCGTATTTAAACAAAACAAAATCTGGGAAATGAATAAATAAAATTTTTTTAAAAAGATTTTTAATGAAAATTTTCGTAAAAAAACTTAAAAAAAAAGAAATTTACCTTAAACAGACAAAAATATTCTAAAAGGAATTTTAATACAAATTTTATAAAACAGAGGAAAATTTAAAATAAATTTCTTTAAAAAGTAAAATTTAAGGTTCATTTCTAAAAGAAGGAAAATTTAACTACAAATATTTTATAAATTATTTTTTATAAAATTTTCTATTAAAGAAAATTTTAAAATTTTTTTATTAGAGAAATTAAAAAAAAAATTAATAAAAAGAAATTTTAACGATTTGTTTTCTATATTTTATATAAAAAGAAAATGAAAGTAATATTTTTTTAAAAAATTTAAATTTAAAGAAAAATTTTTAACGAAAAATTAATTTAATGAAAATTTTCATAAAAAAATTAATTTTAGAAAAAAATTTTTTTTTAAATCAAAATTTTTCTTTAAATTTTCTATTAAATTTTGATTTTTAGGGACATTTTTTGTTAAAAATTGTTTCGTTAAGATAATTTTAAATTAATTTTTTAAAGAAATTTTTCTTTCAAAAAGAAAGTTTTACAAAAATGTTCTTTGAAAAGAGAATTTAATAATAATGTTCTTTATATGGGAATATAAACAAACATTTTCTTAAAAAAAAAAGGAAATTTAAAGAAATTTTTCTTGAAAAAGGAAATTGGTTTGTTTCATAAAAATATAAAATTTATTTCAAAAGGAATTTGAAAGCAAACTTTTTTTAGAAGATAAAATTGAAGGAAACTTTTCTTTACAAAAGAAAATTCAACGAATATTTTCTTTAAAATTGAAGTTTAATAAACATTTCCTTTCAAATATATTTTTTTTTCCAAATTCAATTTTCTTTTCAAACGGAAATTAAACGAAACTTTTCTTTAACAAAGTTGAATGATATTTTTCTTAAACAATAATTGAAAAGCAAAATTTTACACAAATTTTCAAAAAATTCAACGAAAAATTTATTTAAAAAGGAAAATTTATGCAAGATTTCTTTCAAAAGGAAATTCTCCAAAAATTTAAAAAAATCTACAAAAATGTTTTCTAGAAAAGAAAATTCAATAAAAATTTTTTTAAAAAAGGAAGATTCGAAGAAAATTTTCTTTAAAAAAGACAAATTTTAAGAAAAATTAACGAAAATTTTCTTTAGACATAAAAATTCTATGAAAATTTTCTTCAATAAAGTAAATTGAACCAAAATTTTCCTTAAAAAAATAAAATTTTCTTTAAAAAGAAAAAATTCAATAAAACTTTTATGAAATTAAAAAGAAACCTAAAAATTCAACAAAAATTTTCTCTTAAAAATAAAAATCCACAAAAATTTTCTTAAAAAATTAAAATTGAAAAAAAATTTTCTCTGAAAAAGAAAACTCAATGGAAATTTTTGTCAAAAATTAAAATTCAATAAAGATTTTCTTAAAATAGCAAAAATTACCAAAAATGCAATGAAAATTTTCTTTAAAGATTAATATTTAACAAAAATTTTCTTTAGAAAAGGAAAAATTTCTCTGAAAAAAAAAATTCAATAAACATTTTCTTTAAAAAAGAAAAATTAACAAAAATTTTCTTTAAAATTAAAAATTCAACGAAAATTGTCTTGAATAATGTAACAAACATTTTCTTTAAAAAGGAAATTTTTCTCTAAAAAAAAGAAAATTCCTTGTTTGAAAAAAAAATTCTGTAAAAAGATAGTTCTACAAAATTTTTCTATATAAACTAAAATTTTAAGAAAATTTTCGATACAAAGTGGTTTTACAACAATTTTCTATAAACGAAAGTTATTTAAAATGTTTCTATATAAAATAATATTTTAAAAGAAAATTGATGAAAAACTTTCTAAATGATGATGATTTATTAAAAACTTTTTATATAAAGAAGATTTATTGAAAAATTTTCTATAGAAAGAAATTTGATCAAAAACTTTCTATATAAAGAAAATTTATGAAAAATTATCTATAAAGAATAAAGATTTGCCTTTGGAAAGAATATTTATGAAAAAAAAACGTGTCATTAATATTGTTATTCAAGATTATATTGTGGATGTCGGTACCTAGTTGTGGGTTCGATTCCCACCAGAGACTCTGATCTGCTACATTTCAACGGTCGTATGGTCATCGTCATCTTGATCTGTAAATTAAGTTAAAATATAATATGTAATTATATTGTTATGGACAAATAAATAAATCTTCAGTATTAAGAAATTTTGGCGAAGAACTTGTTATAGATGAAAATAGATTTTTTAAAAAATTTTCAAATAGAACGAAATTTTAAAATTATGAAAATATACAAATATATCCTAAAACTATGAATTAAAGTATAAATATTTAAAAAAAAATACATAGAAAACTAACTATCTTACTATCTTTAAATAGACGTAATTTTGTCTCCACGAATGTTAAATAATGTTCTTAGAAATCTTTGCTTTTGCTTTAAGTTCATCATGTATGTAATATTTTAACCATATAAATGTGTTAGTTGGTGTTATAAAAAAAATCTTGTGTTAATTGTCAATTAAAAAGTCAGTAAATTTTAACCTTGTAAACCTTTTAAAGTCACATTTACATAAATAAATTAATAGAAATAAGTTTAAAAAAAAAAACAAGTAAGAAATTACAGTCGGACGAGGCCGACCCTACACCAGTTAGTTCGTTAAAAATGAAGATTATTTTTCAAAAAATAAAATATTTAATTTGTTTTTTAACTTTATTCCGGAATATTTACACTAATTGTTGATTAAAAAATAGATTTTCTACAAGAGAGCTCATATGGGAATAGGGGTAAATATGAGACTAACCTTATCGATGTTGGTAGAGGAATTTACTCAAATTTTAAAGTTATGTAGAATTTAACCGTGTTATTAGTTTTTGATTATTAAAAAAATAGGTTGTGTCATTAAAAGTTTTAGAAAACTAAGTTTTGCGGGTTATGGCGAAAGGAGGGACCTATTTCAATAATTTTCAATAGCTTTTTTTTCTGCACCAAAAGAAGAGTATTTTTTTCAAATTATCTTGAAAATTTCGACCTGTGCTCACATAGTTTACATGGACACACAGACAGACGGCAAAAGCTAAATCAAATAAGTAAGAGTGGTGTAGGGTATAAAAAATGTATTTTAACAAGATATTACTTAACTCATCTTGGAGGCCTGTAAGCAACAGAACGCACATACTGTATAAGGTTGAGTTGTTTATAACTATTTTTATTAAAAATAAAGGATTTGTTATGCACTATGGGACCAATTTAAGAAAAGTTAAGAAAAGACAATTTAAGAAATATTTGTATTGTTTAGTTTTGTGATATTAAAGCCTGAACGATTGCCTGACAAGTCTTAAGGTATCCCTTAAGTTTCGAGTTCACGTATTCGGCTGGATCGCAGTAAGATAGTTGGTTGATTAGTTAGTTAGTTAGCTAGTTAGTTAGTTAGTTAGATAGATAGATAGATAGATAGATAGATAGATAGATAGATAGATAGATAGATAG